>NC_054548.1:10568000-10868000 GCF_017654505.1 Polyodon spathula | reverse complement strand
AACAAAGAACTGAGCTTTACAATGCTGTAAAGCTATCTAAATTATCATGCCCCTGAAAAACATCAGAATCTTCTCATTTTAATACATGTTCATTTATTAGGGAAGGGATCAATATTCCTAAATTACACTTAATTCCAATTTAAAAAAATATTACATAAATAACTATAATTAAGGTATCTGTAAGGTAAACAGAAAAATAAGGAGACTTTTAGGATAAAAAAAAAGTATTTCATTGTGTAATGCGGTATACTAGGGCTCCTGATTTTCCACTATTGGGAATGACAAATTAAATTTTTTAAAACCACCTATTCTTTTTATCAATTTATTAAAAATTAACAACGTAATTTCAACATAAATAACATTTTTAGATAAAATTAATTTTTATTTATTTATTTTTAATTTAAGTCCTTGAGATACAGTAGTTTTCAGGAAAAATCTTTCTTAAAGCACTCCACTGGTAGCAATGTACTGTAGGTCAGTCAACAAGTGTTTTGAAAAAAGTTATTGCTGGCACTGCAATATACAGACTAGTCGGAAATGAGGGGCATTATTACAAAAATATACAATTTTCATAAAATGACAAATTAAATACAATGTTCAGGACACTTCTCTCCCATCTGTAGTTTCATCTGCAACAACACAGACTGGTTTATTCTGTACTTGCTGTAAAACTGCTTGCGTGTGTTTCTCGTATATCCTAGAGTTGCCTTAGTTAGAGCAAGGCTCTTCAACTAGTTTTTTATTTTTATTTAAGGGGGCCAGATTGGAAAAAAAAGTCAGGAGTAGGCAGGCCAGAGTATTTTACTCTGCACATTTTTAAGCAATAATAAATATTACATAACAATGTTCATATACTTGTACAAGACTCACACATAAATAGTACTTTACTAATAGAACAGTGTGAGAATTTAACTGAGTACCATTACAAACGTTTTAAAATGTATGTGACATATTAACAGCATAACCTAAGAGATCAGAGTTTCTACTTTTGAGCTTCTAACTACTGTGCCCTCTGGACACGTATTTCCAAAAGCTCCTTGTTTGGTTTCAAAATGCCTTTTCATATTGTATTCCTTAACTACAGACACATTCATTGTACAATAAACACACTGGCTTTGTGTTCGGTACAGTTGGTAAGATAAATAATTTACCATTTTTTGTTATTACTACAGTAGCTAGAGTAGAGAGAGCGATGTTATAGAAATATAAAAATCACTGAGCATGTAGTATTATTAAGGAGTTAATGATAAATTAGAAATAATAGGTTATAAAACCAACTGTTTCACCTCAACCACTGATAACTAAATAAATTAATACATAAACTAATTTTTTATTTTTTAACTGGGGGGTTGGCGATTGTTTTTTTCTATACCTTTTCACTTTATTTTCTTTGCATTTGCAAAGCATTTCATTCCCAAAATGCTAATTCCGTTCCCAATGCTTAATTCCACGATTGTAGAAAATCAGTAGCCCTAGAACACAATGAATTGTGTTTAGATATGTATCTTCATTACAGTAAAGCTAGATGAGAAATGTTTTACCTTAACTAAAATGTACATAATGTAGATTTAGCTGCTAATCCCTGGTCTAAACTACGACGGTTAGTCCGTCCCCCGACCCCCATTTTTTTTTTTTTTAATAACATTTATTACCCATGACCTTCCAATACTTACTAAACCAAATATAAAAAATTGAGCCATCAAAATTAACACGACTCACATTCAATGACGGCTATCTCCTTATATCCACTCAACTGCTACAGAATGCTCTAAACTTCACAATTAAATAAGTGGTCCTCTTATGCGGGACATCACCCACATATGGCCACCTTCAATATCCCTGTTACTAGCACTGGATAATTCACTAATTATAGAAATACTCACCACTGATGAAAAATGTGTTAATTGTTAAAGAAAGAGAGGTAAAGTGTCACTTGCATTTTAGTAGTGTTTAAAGGTCTTAGGCAAATTTGATGCACTGCATCGCAATAAATATCAAGTCTCATGCCACGGTACTCTGTACACTGGCAATATTGCAAGTCAAACCATCACTGCATTATACTTAAGGGGCTTAATGCTAGATTCCATAGATTAGTTTAGCAGATGTAGGGCTACTGATTTTCCATTCTGGGGAAAAGCAAATTGCATTTTTCAAAAATGACCAATTCTATTTTTTCCATTTAAAAAAAAATCAATTTATTGATAATTAAACATTGCATCTGAACAAATATAATCTTGATAGTTCAAAAATAAGTAAATTAGTAAATATTACAATTTTATTTTTTTTAATCTATGATTTTCAATCAGACTTGTTGCTGTAATAGTAAGTAAAGTACCTTGTCATAATATTTATAAACCTCACTTGGCTCATTGCTACCACTAAAATAAGCAGGAAAAAATGTATTACAGTTCAGAAAACAAAATGTCCAGCACTGTTGTGAGAATCATATTTACAGTCTTCCACTAACACTGTAGCTCAGATGTTCTGAAAAGCTTATTGCTGGTATTACAATAAAATATTAGTTCAGTAACAGTCCAGCAATGTCACGTGAGTGTAATTTACTGTACCAGAAAAGTTTAGCATTTTACTAGCATTACAATATAACCAGGATAAAATATGAAACATTCAGTGCGTTTACATGAGCATAAGAATACCGATATTTTTCGGAAAACTAATTCCGACATCAAAAGTCATGCAAACACAGTTTTCAGAAAATGTATTGAATATCCCGAAAGTCAGTTTTTGGAAAACAGCACCTAGAAATTTCCGATTAAATTCCGAAAAATAACAAAATGTATATCATGTAAACACACTTTTCGGAAAACTTACTGAAATGGCATACTGTGCATGTGCACACTTTGACCCTTTTCTCCTGCATGTGGTTTTAGAAAACAGAGAACATAATAATAATCTGTAGTCAGCCTGCATGCATCCATATGTCTAGTTAGGAATAAAGTAATACATCTGTTAATGTCCGTATGTATTTGTTAATAGCCCATAGTGAAGCAGCAAATGTTTTCCAGTTTTAAAATGAAGTGATAATTTGAAATGTCTGCAAAAAAAAAACTGGTAATATAGACCAAGATGAGCTGTCAGAAAGGCTGACTGCACATTTTGGGGAATCTGAATAGAGTTATAGTAAATCTCGGAATTTAAGACCTGACACTTCGATAAAGCACTCAAGTTATTGGATTGGTCTCCGTTCTGTTCAAATCGTACTTAGGATATACAGTTGAATTCTAATTATATTTTCTATCATTAATCGTAAACACAGAAAAGTGACGTTAAGAAGTTTTCTGATTCAGTTTTGCGAAAATGCTTTGTCATGTAAACGTACTGATTGATAAAAAAGTGCGTTGACTGACGTGTTGCTACACAAAGTCCCTTTTAATGTAAATGAATAATGAATCCTCCCAATTGTTTCTTTGCTAATTCTGTCTTATTTACAACATGCAACTAGGTGTGTCTCCAGACAGAATGTCTTTATGAAACAAACTGTGTAGTGTAGTGACTACATCCTTTTCACAGTAAAGCGATCAATTTCCTTTAAGGAATGTACAGCTAGAAAAAATGGCTTTGAGCTTTCTTCATTAGCAGATAATATAATTTAATTAAGAAACGGACATGGTTTAACAAGACTAAGTATAGCTTTATTAAATGCAGGTAGAGTGGAAAGAAATAAACAAAAAAACGCAATCAATTTAGCTTACTTACTAGGGCAAAACCCTGCCTTGAGCACAGTACTTTAGGTCCAAGTTTTTCCGCATTTAAGAATACCGTGCTTTGCCATTTTTTGTTACCATCTTTTTAGCTTTCTTATTCTATATGTGTTTATGGCTGGCAATGACCTTTAATGGTATTGACTCATACATGATCAATCAAATGACAGCAAAATTAGCAGAATAGTATCCCACATCCTCATATAGACGATCAGAAAATGTCTGCTGTCTTTTGCATTTTTTCTTCGTCGGTGCAGCCGCCATGTTGAGTTTCAGCAGAGACACGCAAGTGAAGTCAGATGTCGAATTAACTCAACTTGGCTGGTTGTAGTGCAAAAAAAAAAAACCTGCAGAAAACTGGAGTTGTGAGGAGAAAGATAACACTGCAAAATTTCGTGATTCCGACTGCTGAAAATCAGTAGCCCTACAGATGTATTGAAAATAGTTCAAACAATAATTAAACTGGTCAAACCAAATATTTGTATATTTTAGAAAGTCTTTTTTTTTTTAATTAGCACCAAAAACGTTTATATATAAATGTTTAACAGAAAGGAATTGCTTACCAGACCATACCATTATGTAGCTTTATGCACACAATTGCTTTCAACTTCCCATTTCTTCCCAAGATGCAATTCTGCAAAAAAAAAAAAAACACACTAATTAGGATTCACCTAAATCCATACTGCTAATGAGGCAAGAAAGAGTTGAAGAAAAAGTTGTAGAAAACATTAAGTTAATGATGAGGGAAACAAAAAAAAACTACAATTAAACTAGTTTTAACTATTAAATACATTATACACCCTACTAGCATCTTTATATATTAAATACCAAAGCATTGTTTAAGAAAAATGACCCACAGATTTAATTTTTGTTTAGTCTTGTGTAAAGGAAAAGCAGCAAAGAAACCCTATCCAATTAAGAATAAAAGCAGATATCAAGACTAATTTTTAAATGTTATGACATGGGTGAGCATACAAAGAAATGTTAAATAAGAAAAACTATCCACCAAAATGTTAAATAAGCAAGGGCATTTAAAAAAAAAAAAAAAAAAAAAACACACACACGAAATTTACAGTCTCACTAGGAACCTAAGAAATAGCTTTGGGTTGACAGCAGATAATTAAATGGCACACTGCATCCCAATCCAATGGGGTCATATTTTGGCCAGATTTTGCAAAAATCAACAGGCCAGGTCTAGATAAAACAATTAAGCAGCATTGGTGCATACTTTCTTAAACAAAATTCTTAAACATACAAATGGTGTGACACTTAATTACCAATCTTTCCAACCAAATGTGCTGCATAATTATTTTTTATACAGGTGAATGTCATACGTACAGTCCAGGCTTCTGGGAGTACTGGTAAGATATTCAGCTAACTCTGATCTCAAAGTGAATAATGTATGTGTATATATCTATCTATCTATCTATCTATCTATCTATCTATCTATCTATCTATCTATCTATAAATAATTAAAAGCTGACTAATTGAACTAAATCTAGCTATAAGAATAATGCTGGTTTATAGAACTGCTTTGGAAGTACTAACATACCATCGACCCAGATATCAAAAAAGTATTACAATAAAATCATCCAATGGAGATATTAACCGTCTACATATTGACATTTAAACTCATACTCATTCCAAGACCCATGTGGGTATTACAACCCTTAAAATTTTGCCATTTAGAAACTAGCAACTCATTTTCAAACCAACTGAAATACACATACAGCTCAATTGTTCTACAATACCATACATGAAAAAGCACAATAATCCAAAGAAAGCTAAAACTACCAATGAAAGGCAAAACAATTACCCAATCTTTTTTATATTTTACAACAGGTCATTTAAATAAACTAAGTTAAATAAAATAGTCCGTTTAAAATGTTGGTAAGATGTTTCTAAAGAGACATGTACAAACTACATGTACATTTAAAAACACCAAAAAAAAAAAAAAAAAAAAAAAATATATATATATATATATATACACACACATATATATATATATATATATATATATATATATATATATATATATATATATATATATTATATATTATAATCTCTATGGCAATTTTTAAAACCACTTTAGACATATAGTATATGCTTTATTAGATTAGAGAACTGTGTAGTGTATAGTAAAAATACAAATTACCTTCAAATTATGGAATTAATTTATTAATGGCAGTCACAATTTATTGCAGCAAGGTATCAAGAAATAATATTGGGTATTACAAGTACCAACTCATTAAAATTCAATATCATTTCAGTGTCAAAATCAGCGAGTGTACTCAAACAATAAATCTGCACTGAAAACTTGTTTTACATGAAGTGCCTCAAATATATACAAATTATATTTTAAAAATTAAATAGTTTATCATTAGCTGAAAATTTAGTCCATCGTGTTGTTCCATTCTATTAATGGTATTTAATTGATAGCTTACATGAAATAAAATCCTAGAACTACAATTATCCACCACAGCAAAAAAAAAAAAAAGCTTAACTTCGGTCACAAAAAAGATATGTAACATTATATATATATATCTATTATATATATATATATATATATATATTATATATATATATGCTATCTATCTCTTATATATCTATATATAGATAGATATAGATAGATCACTATCAAGAAAACTTAGTGAAAGCAATTTGTTTTGATGTCATCATTTCGTTAATATATTTTTCTATCTGATGAATAAGTAATTCCAAGACAACAGTTAGGTTCTGTTCAAAATAATTTAACAGTAGTTTTATTTAAATGGTTATATAAATGATCTAAGAAGTGTAAATCGTGTTCTAATCTAAATTACCACACCACACACTGTATATACACATACACACACACACACACACACACACACACATATATATATATATATATATATATATATATATATATATATATATATATATATATATATATATATATATATATATATATATATATATATATACTATTGGCTTTTTGGTTTGCTTGTGAAGCAGTAGTGTTTGTACCAAGAATACTATTTAATTATATTTTTGCCCATCTATAACTGTACACACACGCTGTACTTTTAAAGCAGTTTTGTGGATGTGCACATGTAAATGGACCACAAGCTACACAAACAAAACAGCCTGCCTCCCTTGCTTCAAATAAAAAGCACTCAGTCTTTACTTTTCTTCCAACTTACCAATCTAAAATAAAAATGATCAGTTTACATGCCATGCCAGTGTTTCACAATCTTCAGAACTACTGAATTTGATGTTAGTAACCCTAGTCTTGTAATTGTGAATAAATTGGGTCAGTGTCTCTAATCTGTAAAAGACCACCACACAAATACATAAAAAGCAGTATCATTGTAGAATTAAGGTATTTTATTTTTTACATATTAAATGTAGTACCTTTGAAATTATCTTAAAGGACAACGCTACATGTTCAATTGTTATACATTAAGTAACAACTACAGCAAACACTGTTCTTCAATTCACATTAAGGCTTTAATCTGTAAACAGGAAGCACACAGGGAGAAAATGCCGTTTTAAGTCTTCTAACAGTACAGTTGTTACACGGTTTTTCTTTGACTTAGTGTTCAGACCAGACCACACAAATTTTAAAATATAAGAATGATAGTAACAGTTTTATTCCTTACCTTGTACCTTGGCTGCTAAAATAAAACAGCACGTTCTGTATATCAAGTACAAAGCCTATCCAACCAACCATGCCAGCTGTCTGTTTACAGCTACATTTTTACATTGTAATCAGTCAGGCTCACCTGATCCTTCTATATCGACACTTGATTTTTGGGTCTAGCTAGAGCCGAGATTCATTACTGCAATTTACAACCTCCGTTTTAAAAAAAAAACAACAACAAAAAAAAAAACACAACCCCATGGCTTTTCACATTTAGCCAAGCCCCTTTTAAAAAACACACTTTAGCAACCTCTCTGTAGCGCATGGTTATAACAGAATTGTTTCTAAAAGAAATATGCATAACAATAAACAGCATGCATACATATATACATACACATATATATATATATATACACATATACATATATATATATATATATATATATATATATATATATATATATATATATATATATATATATATATATAGGCTGACAACTCATAATGATTAAGTTATGGTCAACCATAGTACAAGAGTATCAATCTCAGAGTATCATAGGCTGACTGAGGAACCTTTTTTTTTTTTTTTTTTAAGATGGGGGGTTTCTGAATAATCCTTCAGATTTTTTTTTTTTTTTTTTTTTTTTTTTTAACTATTTAAATAAAATGTTTTAAATAGTGAGAGAACCCCAGTTCCTTCAGGAAACGAGCTATGAGCACCAATGGTCAACCAAATAGCTCAATTTTATTACAGGACTTACCATCTCACATCCATCTGTTTAAGTAGCTAAATTAAAATGCAACAAAGGGACATTTGTAAATAACTGTCATACTGACATTTATCATAGTCCCAGGCACACTCTCCAACCTATAAAAATTAGACACCACCACAGAACTGTGTGTTTTGCCATTTCCAGGAGTGGCTTCCTTTTTAGACATAAAAGCAGAGAGCAAACAAAGTTACCAAAACATTCATTTAAAAACATCATAATTATGCAGAAGCTTTCGGAAATATTGTAAATTATTATGTTGTTGGTTTTGCTTAGAATTCATTTGCTTAATAAATAAATAAAAATTATTGAACTAGCAAGTACAACAGAAATGTATGAACCACGGGCACTAGACAGTATTAGTTTACAGCAAATATAATTTTTGTAGCTTTGTTTCCCCCCAAAAAAACCTCAGCACTTAATTTAAAAAACCTCCCCCTAATTCTGTTTTTAAGGAAGTCAATTAACCACAAAATACAACTTGAAGAGTTAAATCGCTTGTAAGATTAGAGCAGTAACACATATGCACCTGAACTTGAATAAGCTTAACGTCACCCCCCCCCCCCTTTTTTTAAATACATACAGTAACTTACATTAGACTTCATTAAATAGTCCAAGTATTAATTTACAATAACTTATTGACATGTTTTTAATGTCTGCAACTCAGAATGTATACTATGAAACTAATAGGCTTAAAAAGGGAACTGTTTTTATAGGACTATTTTAAAAATATTAAAACTCAGTATTTGACAGCATATTTCAAAAGTTATCAGCTTAAATGCCACTTAAAGCAAAGCAGAGATGCGAGATACCCTGGTTTGAGTCAGTCAAACCAGGGTATCCCCCCCCCGCCCAAAGCCACATATTCAGAATATATAAATAAAATATTTGTATTATTCAATCAATCTGTGCAGTAAGTACTAGAAATATAGCTGATAACCAAAATTAATTTACAATTACATATATTATAATTATTGCTTGATCCCAAACCTTGATATGCATCAGAAGCCAAATTCTGTATGTACGCAGGTAGGTTTATCTCATTTATCAATAAGCACACTAGCATGTTTAAAACACAGAATTATATTGTTCTATTTATGTCCTGTACAACTAGCTTGCTTTTGCAGAAGTAGTGCTTTTTTTTTTCTTTCTTTTCTTAAAATCACCTAAAATTCACCATCACTGTTCCCCCATCTGATCCAGACACCATTTTAGATCCCCTTCAGGCTCCTAGTGTCTACAGACTGACATTTTTTGTTTACAAAAAATATACTTTTTTAAAAATGTATTTTTGTATATTAAGTCATAAGACTTGAAATACAAACAGATACTTTACAACAAATTTTTAATCATAAAATCTGCGATGGTGTAATATTTCATCATTTATACACCATTTAAGCCAATGAAGAATAATTGTCTTTTTACTGATCTATACAGTTTAAAAAAAAAAAAAAAAAAAAAAAAAAAAAAAAGCATTACATGTTGTTGACAAAGTTACCCAATGAAATTAATTAACTAAATTACTCATTTTAAAAGCAAACAAGCTCCACCTAAATGTCAGTGACTGCGCTCCAATCACCATTGATCAGATATTGCAGTATTTATAGTACCTTACCATGCTATCCAATATGATTTTTACAACCGCAATTCAAAATACAGGAATGTTTATTTTGATCTCGATAGACTAGTCTCCATGGTACATTTAGCTTGTAATTAAATTTCAAAAATGAACTTAAAACATAAGACATAGGACAGTGAATGTTTAAATGACTCTCAATGGGAGGTAACCTAGACGAACCCAGCCCAATGGGAAAAAAAAAAAATATGGATAGGTTAAAAAAAAAAAGTTACAATTTACAATGGCACATTCCCTGTTGGTTAGGTAAACTTTAGTTAATATTTGCCATTAACTAATGCAAGAATGCATGTACCATTAGAAATTTTAATCCATTTCTCCTTTTTGAACTGCCACTGTTCAGGAAATTAATTCATATTGCAGTGCAATTTTCAGTTTGTATGTGGTGTATCAAGGTCTTTAAATCTTTATGTCTTGCCATATAAAAGCACTCTCACCTGACAATATTCTTACTTTATTCTTTACCGTACCGCCAATTATTATTTTGAAATAAGTTATCCAGAAATCTCCTCCCAATATACAATTTATTTAACCAAAATGTCTCTGGAACTCTGTTCAGATCAAATTGTTTAGTATGTTTGAACATGTATAAGCTGAACAATTAAAACAAAAGGCAAATCAACATCTTAAGCTGATATTCAAATCGACATGTATTTGACTGTATAGCAGATGTAAGAATACCGATTTCTACATAGGCAAATGTTAAAAGGGGTTAAGTGATTATAATTTTTCAAATTGCCATTGGCAACGACTATCCTTTTGACTTTTTTCAAATTTTGCAAAAAGGTCAATATTTTTGTAGGTGTAATTCAGTTTATTTTATACACAAGATCCCACTTCTTGGGCTTCTCAACTGTATATCCAACACAGTAGAATTACCACCCTCCCCCAAAAAATGTATTTGTGGTGGTGATGCTTTTTTGTATCGGGCAGTTTGTAAACACATTTATAGGGATTTTGTTCATGATTTTTTTTAAATACATTCATTGAAGTATCTTTATTACCTACAAACATTTGGGCTGTTTACACTTCAGCTTAAAAAAATTAGCTCAAGCGTAAAAACAATTAGAAAAATATAGTATCAAACAGATTTACTTGCAGCTTTATTTGAATGAGGCAGCAATGGTATCACATTGTATATTGTGGCATAACTGGCTAGAACAGGTCATGTGTATATTTGAAAATTACTGTACACTATTCAAGTAATGTAATAGTTATATATATATATATATATATATATATATATATATATATATATATATATATATATATATATATATATAATATAACAGTTGTTGATTGTACTAACAGAACATTTGTAAAGTAGAAGACCACAAGTTTCAGGATCCTAAACGGGTAACTGAAAAAAAAAAAAAAAAAACAGCTTCTGATAAAAGGGAAACACCCTCATGTAGCTTCGGGAGGGGTTTGTGCCACAAAAGGGAAATTCCCCTTAATTAAACTGTACATAGCAAAAAGGAGGAAGATGGAAAGACACCACAACCCCTCACCACATTAAAAAAAACAAAAAAAAAACAAGAGTGGCCCAAACCTGGAAACTGGCAAAATTTAGCCATTACAAAAGGTAAATCTGAACTTGGACTGCGGATAAAACTGACATACCGTACCAGTGGACAACATTATTCTTTACAAAGCGGTCCTATTTTGATACATGAAGTATGGCTAATATGACCAAGAGATCTGTAAACTATAAAAGCAAAATATACTCTAAATACCAAACATAACAGTAGCCCCCAAAAAGGCTACCGGCATTTGGTTTTCATTGCCAAAGTATGTTTCAAGTATTCCGATTGCCTTTGGTATATACAAATAATCTGAAAAGATTAAGCTGTCCCTAAACAAAAAAACACACAAACAATAAACACTGGAGTAAAACAGTGTGGATGTGAAACTTTCACAAATAATGGTATGGTATTTTGTTTTCTATACATTTTCAGTCTGTATCTGGCCACCTAGAAATAGCCAGAATATTATATTTTCTTAGTCAATGTTTTAAGGGATTAATAAAATCAGAATTACATATATCTTCAAAAATGTAAAGCAGTGCATAATTACATAGATTTGTCATAGTATTTCACAATAACCTCACTGTACTGTACTTTGGTATTACTCTCAGTCATTATGACAAGCCCCCCACCCCCACCTACCCATCCCAAAGCCTTATTAAGACCAGGCACCCATACACCCTAAAATGAAAGCTTAAATAACTTAAAAGTTTAAAGAATCTTTATTTCCTAAATCGGCATAATTTCTGTAGAGGTTAAAGAGAGGTTATCACAGGGCTAATGCGTTCATAAACTAGTCTAGGTGAATTTAAACCAAACAAAAAATAAATAAAAAAAAGATTTAACAGGTACTACACAACGTTCTCAAAACGAATACAAATCTGTGTACAAAATATGGTAGCTGTTCAATTTTCAAACTGAATGGGAATTCGTGATTGGTTCCCTGTAACTCCCTGTGAAGGTCAAGGCAAGACATTACAAACAAGCATTTACAAGTGGTATCTTGTATATTCTTGCACCTCACAGGAACTACTAGAGGGGAAGTTTTAAATAACTGGAGATCTACTACCACTTAACAGTAATTGCGCAGTCGATACATTGTTATCCTACAATGTGCTATATAGGCTCATCATTGGCAAGCAGAAGTTCTCATACCAACCCACTGCACAATTAAGACTACAATAAATATAACAGATACGCTTTACATAAAAATTAAACAAATTTGGCAATGTTTCTGGTCAACCTAAAAAGCTACAACCTGAAATTGAAGCAGCAATATTAAAATCAGTTTGATGCAAGTTACATTTATTTGGTGGAGTTTTAACAATTTTCTTTGAGTCCACGTGTGTAAATCATCAAGGGATTTCGAAGTTATATTTAACTAAGATTTAATAAACGCTCATTATTGTAAAATAGCAATAACAAAACGTGTTTAGTCATGTTGAATAAAGCTGACAGTTTTTTTGCGTTGTTTCCAGCTAACGAAAGCCGTTTCTTTGAGACTTCAGCATAACGGTTTTGAGATTCGAATAAAAATAGGATCAAATGTGAGCCCTACGTTCATTTATTGCAGCGCCTACGCCATAAATTAAAAAGGCTAGTACCAACTAGTACAGTAGTAACACAATGAACCCCAGTGACAGTCATTTCCAGTTCAAAAAGTTCTGAAAACGAATAGACGTTTCGTGGGCAATCGACAGTGCATACATAACTGTGTGTTTAAAATTACAAGATCAAAACACTGTAAATTTCATTAAGATAGCAAATGCGATCCAAAAAGTACGAATATAATGTAAAGGTTGTTGGAGGAAGACAGATCATATTAATTACAATTACGAAGAAAAAACAGCACCCTGGAATCAATTTTGCTTAAAGCCTGGTTTAAAATGGACAAAGTAACCCCTTAAAAATGCTATAAACGTTTAATGGTACGGTTTTTTCCCCGTTCTTCATTTTAACCCTTTGCTTGGCGGCCTCATATGAGGGACGGATAAATAGAGGAACATATGCAAGACGCAAAAGCCTGATAGCCTCATGGATGCCAATGGAAAAACAAACAAAAAACGTAAAACTTAAATGAATGAAATAAATGTATTGGGTCTAAAAGCACTTTTTTTCAGCTATTTTCAATAGTTAATTGATGAAAGGGTTAAAGCATTTTACAACAAACAGTAGCATTACAAATACGATATTATATTAAAACACATTTGGGCAAATAACATTAAAAATACTATTTACAAAAACAAAAGTTTGACAAACATGTCACCTACCTTATTTGATGTAAAACAAAAATTAAGTTCTTGGTCAAACTGCAGGCTCCATTCTGGTAATATTAACAATGCCAAACTAAGTATTTTCTCTTAGTTGCCAGAATAAAGGAAAAAAAAAAAAAAAAAAAAAAAAAAAAAAAAAAAAAAAAAAAAAAAAAGCGCCATCTTCAGAGTATCCATAACATCCATCTAAATATGTATTTTTAAAGTAACAGATGTATTCATTGCGATACCAAACGCAATGTAAATTAAATGTAGGCTATTTACTGTACAACACACGCTAGCTGCAATGACAGCTTCAGAGTGACCGTACAGTTAAACCTGCCTCCCGCTCAATTTTACCGTTAAAAATAGACCAAAACGGAAACAAATAGCGCTCAAAACACATTAATCCAAATCTACGACCCCTCTAATAATTTTTAGATTTTTTTACGAATTTTTAGATAAAGACAATTATTTTTTACGATTTTTAAAAAATTATTATTTCCACTATCGAGCCAAATCAGTCCCTTTCTTTTTTCTAACGTTCCTCTTATTTGGTTAATCTCCCTTTTGGTCGATTTCCCTCTTCTGTAAAATTATATTCCGGGCCGCATTTATTTTTCATTTTTTTTGCGTATTTTTATTGCATATTTGAAGCCTTTTAAAAAATAAAAAACATTATTTTTTTTTATTTTTTTTCCTCCCTCTGCCTGCTCGCTGTCTCTCCCAGTGTTGATGTAATCGGTCATCACTCGAAAATGGCGCCGAAAGCCGAGCTCTTCATTCAAATTCGTTAGAGACGCCCCCCCTCCACTGCCCATGGGCATGCCGGGAACAATTTCTTAGCACGGGGATTGGAGCAGTGAAATGCATTCTCAACTGGACTTGCAAACGCACGCACAGCAGTGCAACTTTGGCTGGGGGAGGGGAATTAACTATTTAATTGCAGTAGATGAAAGACACCCCAGCGATCACACAGACATACATTCATTGGAAAATGACACGTTTCCCGCTATGCAAGTTACAATGCATATGAATTACAACACACACAGTGTTTTTTTTTTTTTTTTTTAATATATATTTTTAAAAATAATACAACAAAAATCTAATATGTTTTCGTTGACACTGCAACATCGTGTTTTCAATGCTGTATTATAGAGCAAAATAAAGTCGTGCATTGCAATCATACCACTGACAATTCAGTACCAGAAAAATGTAAACTATGAACTATACATAAACTGCTTAGTACTTTAACAAAAGTATGTGATATAGATAATGTGATATTTTTATGTTTATATTAACACAAACACACTAAGCAAAAGCACCATACAATTATCCAAATTTGAGTGAGCCAAGCCATTATCCAAACCTATCAGAGGCCATGCAAAGGTAGGTATGAACCTAAATGTATAGATAGAAACACATACTCGTCTATTAGACAATGTCTATATAAAGTCTCTGCAAAGCTGTCTAAATGTAAGGTGACTAGTTATTTAAATACTTTGATTGTAAGTACTGTCGCCCATTTGGTATATCTTTATTTATTTGGGTGATCTCTACTGGATTGATCAGTTTTTAGACATTTTACACAAGTCTGGTGGATTTATTTTTTCACTGTTCTCAACACTTAGGACTGATGTCTTTTCATTAAGTCAACAAGGCTTGATTGAATTCAGAACTGGATATAATTTGGTATCCTCCTGTAGAGGATATAGTTTTTTATCCTCGTGTAGAAAAACAATTAAATCTAACATGTAGTACTTGCCAGTCAGGGGGATGACAATGAAATGAATAGATGGGGTCAATACTAAATATGGGTTACTCCATTATATGCTCATCACCAGAGATAATGTATGCATCCCTGCAGGAGATAATAACTTGTGTCATCTACAAATAAATACCACAATATATAACTATTATATGTAGTTTACAGAAAAGGTGTCTACATTTAACTTAAAATATCCCTCAAGACAACCTGCAATCAAAATAACTAAGAATGGGACAATACTATATAAATCCAAGTTGGCCTTTAAAACACTGTGATGTTAAAGGCATGTTGGGGGAACAACACTAAAATGTAGATGCAGACAAAAATAGACATTTTTTGATATAGTGGTCCACAAGGTAGTTTGAAATGTGGACACATATAACACACCTTTTGCAGCTGTGGGCTTGGAATTCATAACCGTTTACAAATTTACTGTATTTATAACTGGGGACCAGACAGAAAATTACTACATAAACAAAGCAAGTTAAATGTAGCACTATCCTGTTAAATTCGTCAGGAGGCTGCTAAAGTTTACTACACAAATCATGTCTGCTTTAGAAAACCCATACATTACCACACTCTGGTCAAAGAACACTTCACCATGAAGCAATATATCAGCCTGTCTTTAGGTTTCAACTCCCCATCTAACTCCACTACAGAAACCTTCTCACCCTCTCCTGTCAGAATTTTTTGAGACTGTACTTTAAACTCATTAAAAATTGTTACAGTTATTTTGAATAATTGAGAGTTCTATTGCTTCAATATTAAGAATAGCAAACAAAATAACTTCATAAATCTTATCAGCCATGCACTTCCATTCATTGCACTTTTTTTTAAAGAAACATATGCAAACGTTCATTTTCATAGGAAACGCCTTGATTTCATCCAGTCATGCACTTGCCTGGTCATTTCACCTGAAAGGTAAACAATCCATACCTCTTCAGGGCCTTCTTTCCAGATATTAACCAACCAGCTGCTCCCCCTACTGACTGACATGCTTTACAACCAAGAAAATAAAACACTGCTGAGGTGAAATGGCCTAGGAAACCTTTAACCACTGGACCACAGTGCCTCCTTAATCCATGACTGTCGATACAGATTCTGTCCCATCGGTGAGATAAGCTGAAGTTAAAAGCAGACCACTGGCACTTTTACATTGTGGTTAAGCTGTTGGCTTGTGGCTTGTGCCCAGCCTCCACCCTGTTACCTGTACATTAAAAATACTTGTAGTCCTGGGGCAGTATCTTCACTTGGGCTTTTTTTGGGGGGTGGGGGGGCAGTAGTGTTCACTCACCTGTGGCCGTGTGTGTTTACTGAGCCACCTATTCACTTTACTACATACATAATAAAAATGCAGTTAAATGAGCTTTGTCAAAAGCCGATAAATGAAATAGACCACCTCTGCTCAAAAAGTATTCTTGCATCAAGTGCCTTTGTGCCGTTTCTCAAGCCTCAAGCATATTTGCCAGGTGTCTTCTAAACATTTACAACCCCCATTAAAATGTCCCATCTAGATGCACCACAGATGGTTTAAACCACACACACACACAAACACAATATACATATTTGAGAAATGCCTGCAATCAAAGTGACAATGTAATGTATGTGACAGCAATATTTACAAGTTGTATTGATTCGTGTGTGATATTACAAAATGGTAAAAATATATAGATAATAAAAATGGTATTACACTATACAATTAAATCTCAATTCAGTTCTTTAAACTCAGTTCCAAAATATATAAATGGTACAAATTTAAAAAAACAAATAGTAGTAAGATTTAATAAAATAATGGCTACAACATTCATATGAGAAGTGCCATGACTTGTTTTATTCTGGGATAAGGTTCGGTAGTCTTTAATATTGCTTGCCTTGAGGCACATTTGGACAGCATGTATCACTCTGTAACTAAATTCACAAACCCACAGCATCACTGCCATTTGGGGTGTGGATGTGTAAAAAAAATAAAATAAAATCATTGTCACACTATGCACATTTCACTACATAGCACAGGGTTCAAACAAGGCAATGAACAAATGATGTACATATAAGCTGAACTTTACAAATGCATTTAAGAAATGTAGGCCAGGACCATGGTATTACACAGCTGAACTCAAGGATATTTTAAAATCTGAGCAGAAAAAAAACATATGATACATATTGGCATTAATATGCAGCAATATTTATTTTGATATCAATAATGAGGTTTATATTAGTTCAGTTCAACTATTAAAAAGTAACCATAGTTGGTATAAAATAGGCATATGCATTTTGTGAATTAACAAAATTTAGTACCGAGAAACAGGACTGAAGTAGTCACATACTGCCCGTAGAAAAATGTTTTGGTTAATGCCTTTAATAGAGATGCATCATGAGAGTAAAATAACAAATGTTACATAAGTTACAAAACATAAATGCTTCCTCATTTTTATGAACTTGCACAAGGTTTGTATGAGCAAGTGAAAAAGCAAAGCTTGTGCAACCATTTTCTTTTTAATTGTCCATGGGATAAAGTGATCCGATCCAGCTGCATTACAATCTTCTGATATTTCATTTACTTATTTTTACATCTTTCCTTTTTTTTTCTTGACAGACCTTTTAATGTTCCTATTTGATGAGGTGTTGTGGTATATTTTACACAGCTATTTTAAGTTGGGCTGCTGTGTTGTTTTGCACTTCTCTTTTTGTAAAAGCAAAGCCTAAGTTTTTGTTTTTAGTGCAGTTGATTAGGAATGGATTAAAAAAGACTCATACATATACATCAGTTTTCTTCTGACCAAACTTAAGTCACTAAAAGTAATTTAATTTAAAATGACATGGTGGTTTTGCAGTTAAGGGACCCAACATATAGAGCCTATATTAAACATTATGGAGGTGTTTGCACAACCATAAGGGGTTTGCCTTCTGGTCTGCTCCATTTAGTTATATTGGATAGGTCACAGCCTGTAAGAATCAATCTTATCAAATATAAAGGTTACATGCAATATAATACAAAACAAGTTCTGTACAAGTAACTACCCAAACCATCCAATGGCACTCTGAAGTTCTTCCAAACTGAACCCACTCCATTGTGAGACAACTTATTTTCTCAATGCATTCAAGCAAACAAAATACAAATATTTCAAGATCCTGTTAATGTTAACCAGCAAAAGTGTGTATGATGCAGTAGGAATTCTTCTGATTTTCCTTTAATATCCTGCTTTCTGCTATGCAATGATCTCATTAAAAGTAAAGCCAATGGGAGGTGAGTTTACCCATTGTATTATCTTTTCTAGGCAGTAAATGATAGGGTTTGGTCACATTTCACCAACAGACATGAACCACACAGCAAGACGAAAAAAAAAAACTCAAATAAATAGGCCAACTTTTTTTTTTTTTTTTAAGAGAAAAAAAACTTGACGGACAGCAGACTTCGGCAGACTGCAAGTAAACACACGCTGCTTAAGATACTTCATTGTTTCAATGCTACATGTGTTTTTCTTCTTTCCAAGGGTTGAGCTTCAGAGCTTGCTGATTTAATCAAGATATGAATAGGTCCTACAGTGTTTGTGTCAGAAATGAACAGAACATGTTTGTAATGTCGATGCAGACATGGCATTATCCATCCACATTGTTTCCAGCACTATGGCACCCATTAAGCATCCCTGGTGTGACTGTTTGACAGTGAAGAGGCTACCTTACACCCTTCCCATTGCTTTCTCTGGTTGGCTGTGCCTTAGGTCTAAGAGATCTATGGAGACACCAAAGCCCAACTACAATGTAAGAAGTCTCTTAAAGGACTGGATCCATACAACACAGGATTTGTAGAGCAGAACACACCACAAATACACATGAAAGCATTCTTTTCATTGTAAAAAGAACAAGAGAGCTACATATCCCTTGAATGCAAAGCTTGCATCGTCTCAACATACTTTATTACCACAAAGTACATACACTACTATGGGTATATGTAAATGCATAACATGTACCACATATATGCACACATTTATTACAATCATTGCACACAGTTATTATTCTGAGGCACTGCTTGCACAACCAAGAATAGAAAAGATGACAATTTACTTAATTCTACTAGACTTGAGAAGTGTTCTAGATCTATATACTTCAGGCTCACACTGCATGGAACCCTTACAGCTGCAAGCACACTCAGTCTGAACCAGCTCATCAAAGAGAGAGACATAACTGCCTGATCTGAACTGGGAACTAACATTTCAGCTGGCTGGGTGTAAACTATAACACTGAATGCAATAAATATTGTAAGCTGCCTGCTCTCTGGTATTCCACAAAAACACATATTTTCAATATACAAAGTGCTTTTTTCTAATTACTAAGATATATTTTGCATAAACCTCAATTCTAACATGTAATACAGAAAATAAAAACAAAAGTTAAAAAAAAACAAAAAAACAAATTCCCTTAGAATTAAAAAGAAAACCTCCATCTCAGGGTACTAGGGTTCTTCCCCAAGCTTTTGCCTTGTGGGCATCTCAAAGGGAAAGTACATTATAATGTAAATTGATGTTCTGTACCATAATAATCCAGGAAATGCAAATTAACTTAATTTAGGATACTGAGAGAACTATAGTGTTTGCATGTTTCAGAAGGTTGTTACTATGAAAGCACAACAAAACAGCAGCTCTTGTGGCGTTCACTGTAAAATGTGAGCAATATAACAAAACATTAACTCATGTTGCTTTCCTGAAGCATGACAGAGCTTAAATTAAAGTTGCTGTTTATACATAAGTTGGTTGCTGCGCAGCGTCCCTCTCCCCTGTTTGATTGCAGCATCAGTATCCTCTTCTCGTGGTAATGCCTACGTAACTCTCCTTTTAAATTGTGTCATTTGTTATTTGACGCAGATGGTTGAGTGGCCAATACGTTCAATCTGTGGATTCAGGAACTATTTATTACCCAATGTCTCCATATTTTTGGGCCATAGAAACACAGAAAGCAGTATTTTTTTTAACGCCACAAATGCTCCAAGTCTAAACAGGTGAACCTTAGAACATAATTGCATCTCCCCGTTTAAATAGAAAGATGTAATGAGTAAATTGGATCGCAATTTACAATTTGCAAATGGTAAAATATCAGAATTGATATGATTCATGCAACAGTGTTCAACACACATTTTGTCTGCACTTCTCCCAAAATTGATCACCATAAAAAATAAACAGATGCAGTTATAATTTGTTTATAGAGGTGTATCGGGGGTTTTGTTTTAAAGTATGACTTATTTGTATGTAATACCAGTGGGCCTTTGCTACTGCGCTTCACACAAAAAGCGGTGGCTCACAATGACTAGTTTTTCCTCCCAATTTTGAAAAACATTTTTAAGACCCAGACATGCTTGTGTTTTTAGTATAATAATAATAATAATAATAATAATAATAATAATAATAATAATAATAATAATAATAAATAAAACACACACAAAAAAAATTACGCTCACACACAAAAACAATTTAAACAGTTTTGTATTTCACTGCCGCTGTTACCACATTGTGCAGTACACTGTACTGTAACCTACCGTACATATCCCTCCACCCCCATCATCTATATAAAAATGCATCTACTCCAACGGACAGATTCTGAATTTATGTAACAGTAAAATGTCTCGTAATACCACAGAGGGAGAGGACCCATGTGGTTCAAACTGAGAGCACAGTGCTATCAGATGGAGTAAAACTACTAGTTTCATACAGTCATTATAGAATGAACACACTCATATTACTAATGTAGGAAGAATACTCAGTATATATGCTGACATTATATACAGTAGTATTACACAATATCCTTGTAAAAAGGCTACGAGAGTTATTTTATATCCGTCAGATTAGTATTACAAACTGCTGCACTAGACGGTTATACGGATGACAATTTATTAACTATTAAAACAAAAGTTAACTATCACTTTTCACATACATTACTTCATAATGATGTTCGTAGTATTCAGCCACCAGCCCAACACCATACAAATAATTGCACCTGCAACGTCTGAATCCGCCTATAGAGATTCACATCTAGTTAAAAGTTAAAAAAATTAAATCAGCAACCGGCTTTTGCCAAGATTATATTAGTCTGGGATGCATTCATAGGGAATAAAAGCAGCGCTATATATTTAATGTCAGAAAACAATATCAATAATAAGCTAATAATGGTATTGCATTTGAACCTGAATTTAAAAATATTTCTGAAACAAAACAGTAGGCCTACATAGTAATATTCGATTCATTATTCATCTTCAGCAACTCGTGTCGCTTAACACTGCTCCAGTAAAGAATGCCATCGTTACTAAATAATAAACATTCCCATAACGGAATTTCAAATTCTTAATATGAAATTAAATGCGGTACATTCTAACATCTTTCGCTTTACGTTAGTTGTCTTTCAACAAACCCGGTTGCGAATAGTTTCGAAGAATACATTCTCTATTTTTATCCCATAGGACTTTCCCGTGGGTAAACTTGTGTCTACAATTACAAACCGCTTAGAATTTGCAGCCTTCTTATTTGTTTCTTAAATTAAACTCAATCAGCGCTTTAGCAGCAACGGGCACTAGTACGATTCCAACTCCTACGGAAGTCCCACCCCTCATAGCTTTGTTTCGATGATGTAACCACTTTCCAAATTTAGCAGGTTGCTGATGCTCCGAACTTTTTTGTCTGGTGGGCGCCGCTGTCTATTAAGCGACGTCATAACGATCCTGTTATTGTTGTAAACACAGCGCCTGCCTGCTTTTCACTGCTGTCTTGCAATGGGGCATTGGTGGCTCTTTGTTGACAGCGATTCTGACAGACGCACAAAGCCTGTTAAAAGAAAGCACCAGCATAGTAACAATTTCCAACTGGCAAGAGTATCCATTTTCGCTGTTTTGTACGGCACTATGAATTCTTGGTATGTGCGTAAGGTTACTGACAATAAACTCACTGCTATGATATTTGATGTAGCACTGTAGTACGTTTGCTGCTGTGATATATTTACAGCACCGGCTTCGCATTTGGGGGGTAACGTGCAAAAACCTGCACTATTGGTAAAAAACAAAATTCAAAAACAAGGTTTTATTTAAATGTATTTGTTCTTATATAATGACACAGCCTTGTTCAAATAAAAACCTGAAATTACGTCATCTTTGTTTTTCATTAGCTGCAACTATACAGTGGTTAGTTGTTTACCTCTTTCAATGACAGAGCATTTACTGTTTTAACACGCGCGTTAGCCTGCGAAATATTGCTGAACACGTTTTTTTTAGATCCCGTTTCCATTCAGGAAACGAGGTCATCTCTGATTCGCGTAATTTAGACAAATGGACAGAAACCCAGCCACAGTATTTCATAAAAAAGATAACGGTTAAGGACACTTACTTATGCGCCAAAGAAACATTAGAAGCACAGTCCTTCGTATTTGCACGATGACCTGTCGTTTCAGATTCTAGAAAAATATACTCCAATTCGAGATGCCCACCTGCCTAACAATGAAGCTTGCAGCCTTTTTGTGCAGTTTCAGCAAGCTTCGAGGAAGTTCTCCTTTTGTTCCAGTATTTATACATTGCGTCAATATTGCGAAAGGAGGAGGCGGAGCAGTGGCACTTCGGGAGAAAAGCCAGCACACGACCTTATGTACACAACCCTAAACACCCCCCCCTCTCCCCTCACCACCACCCCCGAGAGAATCACCGGATCAGATTCGATCACGTGCCCGGGGATAACCAGCATCTCTTATACTCAATCTTCACCTCATTGCAGGCGACCATAGATGATCTATATTGTATGGATGCCAACCATGGTCTTGTTTCAGTTCTAATAGCGAAATACTGCACCGGGCAGTCGTGTGTATTTATTTCCGTGTATAATGGTAAGACATATAGGAAAACGGCGTATTTATATCTTATATATATATATATATTAATATATATATATATATATATATATATATATATATATATATATATATATATCACAGTTCCAGGAAGGACAACATCGATCTGCATGTACCTGTTCGAAATGCTTTCTCTCCGTACGTTATTTACCAGAAAGTTGATCCATTAGGAAGACGCTATTGGTGTACATTGGAGATGGCGGATCCTCCTCCTCAACTCAATACTAATCAATTGCTCAGTAGTCTGGAAGTTTACTTTTTTCTTTTATATTTCATGTTGTCAAATTCTTGCATGATATAACCATAGTTCACTGCTTTGGATATACTTCAGAAGATCTGATTATGCAACTCTATGATGCGATGATCAGGATACACGGTATCCTATTGCCGTGGCAAAAGTACAGCATACAGTGGCTGAGGCAATCCAGGGAGTGTTTTCTGCAATGCTGTTTTCCCCGTGTACAGTCAGGACAAACGTCAGGAAAGCAGACTTCACGGACGTTTCAACTGTGCTAAAGTAAGCAAAAACACGCAAAAAACATATAATAGGATTAATTTAAGGGGAGATGGAAAAAATGCAAACAGAGACATTTTGCTTTTTATTCAGTACACTTAGTCGAGTATTTTCCACCTCTGAAGATAAGCGCGATTGATTGATAGATTATGTGTGGTTATTTAAATGTTATTATTGACATGTGTAAGGTGTTGGTTATTGATAGAATAATTACAAATACATGCAGAATAAACATAATGCAAAACTTGCAAGCAAATTCTATAGGCATACGAGAGAGAGAGAGAGAGAGAGAGAGAGAGAGAGAGAGAGAGAGAGAGAGAGAGAGAGAGAGAGAGAGAGAGAGAGAGATGTTACTGTTTTTTAGGCTATATGCCCACACTTGATAAAGGCATTTAAAACACGCAGACCATCATATCCTGACATACAAATTATTCACACTTTCCAACTGTGTCCAGAAATTGTGGATTTAAAAAAAAAATGCAATAATGCGTGGGAAGCTCAATGAAAACGCAAATGTGTGCATGTGTCGTTCAAAAATACTGTGAGTTACTCACACCAAACTAAAACATTTGTTTTTAGACACAAATTAACGTTTACTTTTAACATGGACGTGGATTGACATATATGGTTCTTTTTTATATGTCATTTTAAAATCTACTTTAAAAATAACAATACAAAAATAAACATCCAGACAGACTTATGGGCCATTTGTACACCCGATTGAACTCTTCCAGCCAGAAAACAAAACTTCATGAGTGGAAGTTAATATGAATTTAATACTTTGAACTTAGATATATTTAACATGTATGGTAAAGCTTTCAAATTGTAGACGCTAATAATAAAGAGCTGCCATTATGTACACTGTTGTTTACTGGTAACTGTACGTGGGCGTGTTTTGGAGCTGTACAACTGTACACGTTTATTTTCTGCCAGGAAGTTGGCATTCATTGCTTGCCATAGCTAGATATTTTTGGCTCGTTGTGCTGGCCACTCGAAAACTTTAACTCTGAATATTTATCTTTTGTTTCCAAAAAAAAAGTGTGGTGCCATTCTATAGAGCTCGTACAAGGCTTTTGGAATGTAACTCATTTTGATAATTTTGGATATAAGACAGACAACCAGTTACTCTTTGTTAAACCACAGCTCGACATACAGATTGTAAGAAATACCCAAGTTAGAAATACAAAGTTTGTGATTGCCTGTATTATAAACTCAAACTCAAACGACAGGCGGATTGCATTTCTCTATCAGAAACAATACATCACTGGATGTCTGTGTCTATCATAATCTCTTCAGAAGATAGAACATATTTCACATTTAAACAGAATTTACATATTTTTTAAACCTACCAATTTAAGTTCTCGGTATCTGCGTGAAAACGGTCTATTGTTACAGGACATTTTTGTTTTCTGTATCCCCCAAAATAGATGGTAACAAGATGCACCTTCGTTCAAATATTTGAAACCTTCAGTTTTTTAAAAATAATTAAGATTTTATTTTGCAAAAAAAGTGAAGCAGTTAAATGCAAGATTTCATTTGCATTAACAATACAAATGTATTGAACCTGAGGCTCACAATTAAGGCCGCACGTGATAATAGACGATACGTAAGTGCAATTTCATTTCGTTTTTGCAAATAAAAGTGCAGTGATTTAAATATGACATTTTTTTTCTTCATTATAATTATTACTTAATTATAACACATTAAACTATTTATTGGATATGTCACCACATATCCGACTCATAGGGTTTAGATTAACACATTAAACTTCATTAAATGTTCTAAGTAAAACCACAGAGGAAAGTTATGGAACATTCACATTTGTCAACAACATTTCTGGCAACGCATTTCAGTTGGTAACACATATATTATTAGCCTGCAGGGTGGTAAAGGTAAACAAGAATTTTCCACTGTTGTGGCCTATAATTTGAAATAAGACTCTGACCTCAGACTAAATTTGTGCCTTTGGAAGGCGAAAGGAAAATGTTGTATTTACGAAGTTATCTGACGACCATGTCCAATAAATGATATGTTTTATCAAACGTTTCTATATAACGTACAGTCAGGTGAAAAAAAAAACAAAAAAAAAAACAAAAAAAAAAATACCAACAATATCTTTAGGATCTGATCATCATTACTAATACAACTTTACCTTTGGGAAAGAGTTGTTTGTATCCGATGTTTACATTTAATTATTTTAGTTTTAAAACATGTGTAATAGGCTATTTTCCCTTTCATATCGACGGGATAATTTTGAATGCATTTTGAAATACTGTATTTAAATTGAATCAAACAAAATAAAAAAATAATCAAAAATATAATTAATTATTTATTCTATTTAGCTTATAGCGTTAGTTTTTTTTTTTTTTTTATTGCATGCAGGTTTTGCCTGATTAGACTTCCAGAATTAGAAAGGAAATTAGAGGGTTGATAAAAAGAAAGGAAATTACTTTATTTCACTAGTATTGAAACATGTCGAATCCCTTGAGCAATGTGAGTGGTTATGAAAGATTAGGCCCTATGAGTAATTTTGTAGTTTCTAACGCGTGAGGCTATTAGATCACTCCAATTTATATCTGGCTGGTGCTTGCGCTATTTCGGTTTTCTTCAAGACTTGGCTATAATACTTCGCTTAAATATATGTTTAACAGAGCAGTTTAAACAACCCTGCGGTGATTTACATTTGTGTTTTGGAGCAGCATTCTCAATATGTTGAGCAAAGTGATTTCTTAAAAAAAAAAAAAGAAAAAAAAAAGATTAATTTAAAACTTGCAATTGTTCCATACATAGATTACAAATGCTTTGAAAGACTAGTACGTAAGTCTCAAGTACACAGTTTCTGCTTAAAAAAAAAAAAAACCCATAACATTTTAGTCGTCTGCTGAATGTGTAAGGTAGCCAAACATCTTCTGGAAATTGAAAACCATCGCACTACGCCACCGTTATAAAACATAAAACTGGTTTAATATGTTTGTTAATAAACTACATATTGCATTAAACCAATTATTCTAGCGTAGGCTAATTTTGTTGCGTTGTTCAACGTGCTAAACTCATGGGGCTTCACACATTAGCATGCGAAGACACACTGCAGCGGTTGTTGGAAGTGTGTGGTTTCTAAACTGTACATGTTTGCCGAAGCCTTCTTGGGTACCCAGTGTATATTATGTAGGCTGTATCAAGTTTATTTAACTTTCAATCAGATTAAGTTATGTTAAGTTATATATTATGTTTTTGTTTTTCTTTTTTTTTTTTTTGTTTTAAATCGTATTGATTTCATTACTTAATCGTCACAAAGGTCGTTGTGATTTAGATAATTGAGGTTCTCCAAAATGGGAAAATAAAATATATTTTGTAACGATCCCTTTGACGCAAAAGCTGTTTTTATTTAAATACATGGTTTAGACCTACCACTGTGGACCAAAAAGTCACTTTACAATTTGACAATTGAGCAACAGGTTATATTTTTTGGAAGGAGAAAAAAAATAATAATAAAAAAAAAAAACATCTGTTCATTTTACAGAACTAAACAAATGAGTAATGCAATTCAAGGTCTTGTAGTCACAGTTTGTTTCTCATTTTATAAAGTTAAGACAGAAATGTGTCCTTTCGAAAATCAGTTAATAAAAAACAGAGTACAGACTTGTACAGTATGACCAATAGTTTAAATGATCACAAATAGTATTTTTCGATAGAATGTTTTTTTCAACAAAGAGAACTAAAAACTTAAAAAGTATAAGGGCGTCACAACGATTAAGTTAGTTGTGCTGGTAGCTGTAACAGGCTGCAGCTGACCTTGTTTGAACCCAGTAACTGTATCTGAAAGTAAACTGTAAATATTTTTTGCTCACACATACTAAATCGAAACTAGTGGGCGTGAAGTTGCATTTTTGGTTTGTTTTATTTAACTAGCACATCACAAAGTGTTTAAAAGTAATTAAATTTCACATTCACGAATCAGCTATTTTTTATTCAGTTCCATGACAAGTTGTGTTTTTGCACACACTGTGTTGCCATTTCTCACTGTTTGACAGGTTCCATCTGAAGATACAGCAGCGTATAAACTACAGTCTACAAGCATTTAAAAACATGTAACTCACAAATATAAAGTATAGGATAGTTGTCTTATGTTTGCTTTTTAAACCGCATACAAAATCGTGCGTATATTTTCGATCTAAAGATTAAACCCTTGGTATTTGTTATGAATATGTCAGCACTGGTGAAATTAAAGCGACACATGAAACCCTCAGTTTAGAAAACAATTCTGTGAATTTTCTTCCCACATGAATGTATTTACCAAGAACACTGCACAACTTTAAATAATATTACATTGGACAGAGCTAAAACACATTTATTACTTTTTCTCTGCAATTTTTTTAATTCATTTTCATAATAGTTTGTTTTTTAGGTAAAATTCCGTAGCCTTCATTTTAAACACTGCATCCTAAAAATATCTGGCGCCGATTTTGTTGAGGATTCTGTTTTCCACTCATGTTTACAGTACACGAGGGCGCATATGCTCGTTTGTTGTTAAAACATCGCCCATATTAGCATAACGCACTTCAGATTAAGAGCACAAAAGAAAATGATATCAAAATTGCATTTTGTTTCCACCATAATTTCTATAAACCATTACGGCACAATGTTATAACAAAATGTTAACACCGTATTTATGTGCATGTCACCTTCCCCTTATTCGAAAAAAGGTAAATAATAAAACAAACAAATAAAAAAAAAAACAATAATTTTAAGCACCTAAAATATCAATATAGGTTATTCTTTTATCCATGGGCTGTTATAAACAACATATGAATTCCAACACGACCAAAATAAGGAGTCACACACGTTTGCGTTGGTACATCTGTTGGTTTTTTTATTATTTTATTTCTAGGCTGTTTTTTTGTTGTTGTTTTTTTAAAAAGAATGATTCTAATATAAATAGTTTTGAATCTGTTCTGAAAACTCAAAATCATTAGTGTTCCGAATGACGATTAATCGAATCAATACACAGCGAGCAAACCCAACAATTTGGAGTGCCAATATTTTATAATGTGAGTTGAGCGCTCTTCGTTGGGGAGGGCAATGAAATGCTGCATCATTGCACTTGCGAAAGCATTTTTTGTTTTTGTTGTTCAAAAAACCGCATTTGATCAATACACTAATGTTGTCCCGATCACAACATCCATTAATGTAGCTCATTTGATGGTCTGGACGAAGAAACAATTCTAAGAAAAAGCGAAGAAATAAGATATTACTTAGATTACACATATGTGTTCCATGTTGAATTATAAGCACTAATAACGTCACATATATTATACTCTGATCAGGGCACATAGCAATACAAATACACAGAACACTAGGGCTGGAGAATGTTGCTTCCACATCAGACATGGTCGGATGCCATTTTGGCACAAGCAACATGAAAGCTGTTTTCATTTAAACGACATTATCTGGTTAGCCTACTCTTTTTTCACACGCATCGCGCATGAAATGACCTTTCAATATTTAAAAAAAAAAAGACTGACAAGAAAATGAACAAACCCCTCCTTTTCGGGGTGTTCTGCTGCAGCTTGATTAAGAGGCGATGTTGTGGATCAGTTGAAATAATGTATTCCCAATCCTGAAGCCATAAGTATTTGTATTGAAATGCTAAATGTTTATATCAGTCACTTCAATAGCCTATTTAAGTGGGCCGTGTCTTACATCCGTGCACGGAAATGACACGGGTCTTTCAAGGGACTAGGCTACACCTACACTCTCATTTCACAAAACAAATGTAGGAATATGACAGCGTCTTGTAACGAAATCTTATGTGTTTTTATATAGGCTTTAAACAGGCATTCTACTTTTCATCAACACGAACAACAGGCATGTATTGTTCAGGCAAGGTCTAAAGCCATATATTATAAACTCAATAACAGACTTGAAGCTTTTAAACTGAAATAATAAACGCTACAAAAACAAAATTACTGCTGAAGTTCAGGTATTGGTTTGCTTAACAGGCAGTGATGGGTATCGGTTTTTAACGGGCATGCAGATTTGGTCGTAAAGGTATATGACTTAAAGAAGTGCTGTATTACTTACAATTAGCAATATGTTAACACCGTTTTTTTTTTTTTTGTTGTTGTTTGTTTTTTTTACATCATCTAAACTTGTTTGTTTAAAAAATGCCTGGTCTCAATATTCTGAGTATACTGCCATCTGTCGGGTGATAGTGGAACGGCAGATTAACAAAGTTAACGTTGGTGACATTATGTAATAGTATTTCATGTGAGAAGATACTTTTTATAGGAGAGCCTCTTAAAATCTACAACATTGTGATTGGCTGCTAACATTCCAATACCATATGGGACATTAGAAGAAGTTTAAAAATAAAAAAAAGAACCATTTCAAAGCGCAATAACACTCTTTCTGAAAAAAAGGGGGAAAAAGCCCACTAAATCCCTTTTTGGTACTGAATAACAAACAGTGCACCTAGAAATGTGCAAAGGAAGATGTAATTATTGCAAACCCTAGTACTTTACAAAATGACATAACGCTCTATATTAGTAATATGTTACTAAAATGTTATTGTATTATCCATGTTGATAATCATCAAAACCTTTCACAATAAGCATCTAGATGTTTTATAAATGGATCCTCAAACAAAAATGTGACCCATCTGGTTGTGTTTCCCAGTCTAGGGTAGGGGAATGTATACGTATTAGAATAATATCTGTTGGAGTTATAGTAGGTAAATAGATACAGATAGATACATGGATAGATACATATTCACATAATTAGACTAACAGATAAATAGACAAGCATCAACAGGCTAAATAATGTTTTTTTTTTTGTCTTCCTGAAACACAAATGTTTATCAGGTTGCAAATGAACAGGAATTGAGGTAGAAGACAATTAAAGAAAAATGCTCTGCAGCATTCAGTTCACAACTTCAGAGCTGGATATAATCCTTTAAAACGTACATTCCAGTAAGTACACCATGGAGCGCTAGTCTATTCTGAGGTTCAGCTGTACCTTTTTTCAGGCCTTCATTGGCCATACTAAAAGGACATGCTGAGGTCACTGTACAGTAAGATAACCGTTACTGTATTAACCTGTTTTACCACAGCACTGGAAACTCTGATCCTTGAAATTATTCAAAGAAATATAGGCTGTGATCGGTCCATCTGATCGAATGCTGTTACATAAATACCAGACAAAAGAGGTTTTAAATCAAACATAAACCTATCTTCTGTGGCCTGACCAAGTATAACACTTCAGAAACTACAAGCAACACAGCAACTCGTTTTCCAGTGACCCCCACACTGCAGGCCAGGGTCCAGCTCTCCTTCCTTTTACTGATGCAACACAGCAGCTAGCAATGTGGAGTAAAGAGTCTGCAAGAACTGAATAATATTGTACAACAGTTACAGAACAACTTTGACGTAAGATAACTGTGAATGGTATTGATTAAAACTATAGAATACATAGAAGAATTACACCTTCCTTACGTGCGTATGTTTCAAAACGGGTGCTGCACACATTACAGAAACAAAAGATTTCCAAACAGCCACATACCTGGATCAAAGCAGACTATGATAACACAAATAGTGTTGTAAATGGTTGACGTGGATTTGGAATAGATCCTTTTGATTTTTAGTATTATAAGTAAATCAAATTTCCTAGATGTTTGGTTGAAGTTAATGGAAATTGATGTGTGCCACATCACCGTGGTAATCAATTGTAACCTGTTAGCATATACCATAAGTGAATTTTTGACTTTGTATTTTCACTGCAGGGAAAAACTATTTAAATGGCTAAACCAATTCACACCAAAACTTCCCACTTTACATTCAAAACATCCCAATTTACCATTAGTTTTTAAAGTTTTTGATACACATACTTATTTCCAAGCATTGTTTTGCTTCTTCACCTCTGTTCTTCAGTTAAGATCATTGGGTACATGTTCATTGGGTTGATGTGCAAGCTCTGAGGAGACCAGGGCAGTCATATTAGCCCATTCTGCAGGATGTGTCGCCCAAAATCAAGACCATACCTGGCAAAACAAAAGCAGTGCACTGATCTCTGGGAGGGATGCGTATCTGGGTGCATTTAACCTTCTGTTGATAAAGTTCTGATTCAAATGCAGTAATTCCAAGGCCATTTCTAAGATCAAACCAAAATGGCAATCATTTGTATAAATTGTACATTTTTTCTTCTGTATGTTTAAGCATGCATTATAAAAAATAATACAAAAAAAACCCCAAATACCCTAAAATGTACCATTTGAAGGAAGTGGTTTCCTGAGCACAAACTTGCAGTAATACTGTATACAGTGTTGATGAAATCTCAGTAATAATCACTAAAAAGAATGTTGGAATAGGAAGCAAATGTATCTGGTTTCAGAAAACAGAAATGTTTTTATTTTTTTATTTTTTATTATTACTTCCATAGGAAATAAAAGGTAAAAAACCTTAAACATGGTTCTAGATTCAAGATTAGCTGCTTTATAAACATACTATCTCCTAAGAACAGTGGAGAGAGTGTGTATAGAATGTGTAAGTAAGTCAGACTGTTTTGCACATATGTGCACTTAAATTACAAAACTTGGCACATTTTCCAGGAAAGATCAGTAAGAGTATGGAGTCTGCTTGTCAGTGTGTCAAACGTACATTGATCTAAAGAGGCATTTATCCAATGGAGACAAACTTTGAACATTCAGGGTGTATATGGAAGCATCTGCCTGTTTGTCTATAACTTTCTCTACATCTTTACACTAGCGTACAGTTCATAGTGATTCACTTTATCTATCTATCTATCTATCTATCTATCTATCTATCTATCTATCTATCTATCTATAATCTATATATATATCTATATATATATATATAATATATATATATATATATATATATTAATATATATATATATAATATATTACAACTATAATCATAAATATGAATACAACTTTTCACTTCTGGTATGCATAATTGCAATTTCTGTGCTGTGATAATTAAGTTTACGTTGACAAGTGCAACCAGCAAAAGAGCAACTGGGAGGCTGTTGCTCGTGATTCTTTCAGGATTTGCGACACTATATGTTTCAGTGAAAAGTGTCGCGGTTTATTTGGTGTGCCCTCGACCGGGAGGACAGGAAAGTATAGAAAGTAAAGAGAACGAACTTACAAAAGTCAACTCATCACAAAATAATTCTTTGGAATTTCGTCAGACACATTTATATAAGACATTGACGATAAAATATAATCGAAACGTAGGTTTCTGAATAACTATGTAACTTATTTTAACTCTGATAGCACCAACTCAAACCAGTTGCACTGACAAATAAGTCCCGGTCTTCATGATTTTCACGAACATCCAGCGTAGTGGCCACATGTATAAAAGGAGCCAGAAATCCTTTGTTTGTTGGAGGAGTTTGGGTGCTGAGCCGAGCCGATGCCAATGCCAATGCCAATGCCCAGCATACAAGTGTTTAGTCATTTTTGTTTGAACCATTTATTTTGGCTGTGTTTTGTTTGCTCCTGCACAACGCCACTTAAACTGCAGCTTTCTGTCTCTGGGTCTCGCTCCTGCCAGTAACCAGCCAGGGCCATGACGGTATCCTTTCACAGCTGGCCTGAAACATTTCTAAAATGCAATTAAGTAAGCTAACAGCAGTCTAGAACAGCTTCATGTACACCAAACTATATTCAATTTGTGTAACAGAGCTTTGTGAATTGACCATCTATTTCTCACTCAATTGTGGTTTCACCTGTAAAGTTATTATCAATGCAACAAAGTAGTAATCCTCAACTTTGTGAATGAGATATCTCAAATCGAAGTGGAGCAGAGCTTTACAACATTATAGCTAAAAGCAGGAATACTGATAACCAACTGGGTTAGAATTGTGTTCCTGCATTGCCAAACCTTGTTTCTATGTGTTATGAGGTTGTTTATTGCTATGTGGACTGTTTATTGAGAGAGATTAGAAGTTCTAAAAGTGAGGTGATGAAGTGTGACGCAGCTCTGCGTATTTGAGTTATTTAAAAGAAGTGGCAAATACGACATAATACCATAGACAAAAAAAGAAACAAAACTATTCCAATGATGCCGATAATCCTGTCCCACTCACCTTCCATATATGGGATCCAAACTTTTCCATCCTGATTGGATGTATTCCAAATCCCACCACAGCTCACCAGGCTTCTTCTATATAAAAACAAAATAATTATGAGAAACCGCAGTGAGGTGGAGAACTGACTTTGTTCACCTTGGGTGAATTTATGATGGTTATTAAAGTGCTGCCTGTGGTGATAAAGGTGAGAAAATGAAAGCAATGTTTTATTTCCATTCAGAATCTCTGGAGAAGAACAGCTCTTAGACAGAGCCCAACCTACACAAGCTCTCTGGACTTAACTTTTGTCTGCATCAATAGGCTGACTGCAGCCTTTTAAAATACACCTGTCAAGCAGGAGAATTAATTCAATATTTAATTGATTGGACAACTGGCCAACCAATCAGGGTCCCAGTTTCCCCCACTCCAGGAATTCAGGGAGACAGGGTTTAACCCTATCCCTCTCAAAACTTAATAAAATATATTTCTATTGGTAATATGACTGAGGATGCCTCACCCTGTCACAGTCTGTTATAAACCGAGTCAGAAATTATTCAGAATCTATCCAGATACAGGAGATAGGCACCAATTTTAAACACATGCATTATGTAGCACACAGTTTGTGCGAATGAATTATTTTGCTATGTCAATGGATCCCTGGCATGTTCTGTAATATATAAAATCTTCAACTCACTGCTTTAGGTTTTAGCCATCACAAGCAATACAGAAGTACTCATGGGCTTTAACAGGGGCTTCTGTATCCAAGAATGCACAAATTACGGATGTTTGAAGCATCAGTCTCAATGATGCTGAGATTACAATGCAACTTCCCTGCAGGAATTCTGTTTGGTATACCTCCAGAACCGTTTAAACATGCTGCTTGTGTGATAAAAATCAGGGATCTCCTGACAGCCCATGGTGGCCCCATTCCTTCCTTATTGACACTTTTATGGGGATCATTTTACCCCAGTATTTTGATTACCTAATGCATAAAAACAAATTTTGAACAATCTTGTGATTTACGTAATAGACAGAAACCATTATTAATCTGTCATGCTAAAACAGCTCTGTGAAATTAGTGACAAAATGAAAAGTAGAAAAGCCACAGAAGTCACCAATAGGCAGGGTGGTTGTGGGGAAGACTTCGGCCTTGACTATCGCATTATTGAATTGACCTCTGCTGGAGGAATAAGTGAACAAGTTTTGCTGACACAAGCACAAGGTGGTCCCTAGACACCCTGTACATATAAGAACACATGCCCATTATTATAGTATGACACCCAACACGGTGAATCCAAGCAGCAAGAACATGTAATGTTCAAGAAAAATGTATATGACCTAAAATATTCTTTCATTCTGAATTACAATGAAGTTAGCACCAATTGTCTTACCAATATTCATCATATTTAAATTTCTTATGTTACAGATTCTCAACTGCTTAATCCAAAGAAAAATAAAATACAAATTTGACATTTTGTGTGGTAACATTTTGCTAATTTGCATTGATGTAGGCAGTTGAACAGCTAGAAAGAAAGGCATTTGTTAAAAAAAAAAAAAAAAAAAATCCACGTTTCATCTGACTACAGATGCATACCTTCATTGTTTTGAAATGTCATGCCCTTAAGGGAATAGTGAGCTAGGGTACTTTCAATGTTGAACCACAAGCACTCCTGTTAGCACATCAAGTTTGTCTTACATTTAACCTTTGCATTGCAGTATTATATTATCTTGTCTATGTGTAGGAGGATATGAAATTGTGCCATTGTGCCCCATATTGGACTGGGGCATAAATAAAATTACAGATGTCTTCAATGGAAATGATACATGTTTTTATAACACTTTATTATATATATTTTTTATAAATGAACTATATATATTATATAATATATATTTATTATAATATAAAAAATATTATATATATTATATATAATATTATATTTGTAATATTTCGCAACATTTATAAAAATATTAACTTTCTGCAAAAGCACAAGACTCCATTATTTTAAGACATAAGACTACATTATTTTTTTTTGTATCCATTCTGTCAAGTTTTGCCATGCACAGCAAGCTGGTGTTGTGTACTAATAATTAAAAGCAGTCTAAGAGTCATCATAGAGTCAATCCTCAAAACATTTTTATTCTGTATAGAAAAACAAAACAACATCTGTTAACTTTGCCAATGTGTGCGAAAGAGACCTTGAATTAAACTACTGTACTCCATAGTTTGGTTCTTCCAATTATGTCACAGGTATTTCTCTCTAGAGCAGTGGCCCTCACTAAAACTTTCATTACAGACACCATTAACAAAAGTCACTGAATTTAGTCTCACTCCGACAGCACAGGCTTCACATTTGTAAGTTAATGTGGCTGCTACTCTGAGAAACTGGGGAGTTGCAGCACGTGTGCATGTAACCTGGAGATACTAGCAGTGTGTGTGTTGGGGTCGGGGGGGCACACTATGAGACCCCAGGCCATATTATCAGAACCACTGGACTACAGAAACGGCTAACATGTTGGATAACATGTTAATGCACAAAATACTAATAACAAACAAAGTGTATTGACCATTAAAGAGAAACACTATATATGAAATCCTGTTGTTTTAGGTTATGGTGTACAAAGAACACGGGTCTATAAGGTGGGGCTACATAGGATTAGGATGCAGTCCACATGGAAGTAGCAATAGACAAGTTAATTCCTGCAAACATCATCTATGTAGTTCCATTAAATGTGAAACAACTTCAAATGTTTCATTTTTGGCTGTCACTTTTAGGGAAATTTCTCATCTTATAGACCCTTTGTTATATATGTTTGCACTGTTTTTGCTATTTTTTTTTAAAACTGTAATATTTTAACTATTTGAAAAAATGAGCCTTATGGAAAAGAAAATGTTTGACTGTTTTTTTTTCTTGACAGAACAAGACAGTTGGTGAAAGCTTAACCGAAAAGTATTGAAATGGTTATTTTTAACCCCATACTATCAAAATATGAGAGACAAACGAAAGGTCAGAGTCTGAAGGTGGAATTTGTATACGGTATGACTCATTTGCTTCACCGAAACTAAATTGGTTAACTGTTTAAATATCAGTGGCTTTTACTCTCAGTAAACAAATGGTTTCTCTTCCTCATATATTAAAAAGGTTAGGGTTAAATTTAACAGTGAAAGGAAATGCAAGGAACAGATTGACAATATCAGGTACAGTCATTCTTTAGTATTTGTTTTTTGAAAAATAAAACCATTCTGAAATTGTAAAGCAGCCATGACATCAAACAAACAGCATGGGGGAAAAAAAAAAGGTCTTTTGGAGATTCTTCAATCTGGAACGGTTTTAAAATGAATTTGTTTTTTTTTCCTTGAAACTTGTATGCAGCTGTTACTTCTATATCTGTTAAACTGTTCGAGATCTGAAACATATAATTGATATACTTTTCTCTTTACCTGTATTGTCCAGCTTGGAAACAAAATGGTGGACCTCAAAGAGAGTTAAAAATAAACAAAGAAATACGTGAATTGCGTGATTAATACGTGAATTAATTAAAATGGTGTGCACAAGGTAACCCTTCCTTACTTTAAAACCTAAATCGTGGTTAGATACCTAATAAAAAGCTTTTAGTTATGGCTTCACAAGCTTGGCATGGAGGTGAATTTCTAAGGCAATATACCTTCATAGCAAAGTAAAAAGAAGCAATAGAGCCCACTGACATATTTAAAATCCACCTGCTGTCTATTAGCTCTGAAACATCAGCAGTTCTTTGAAAAACCTATTTTACATTAAAAAAAGCTTTGTGAATTTTGCATTTGGTTACATAAACAAATTTAGTAGGCTCTTTATACCAAAGTGTAATTTTTTCCACTTCCGTGAATGGAAAATCAATTTGTTAATTATATAAAACTATAATAAGATCAGAATGTCATTAAATGAGTAATAAATAAGGCTTCAAAACATTTCCTTATTTCCAATTTCAAAAGGGGATTAAATTGCCAATTTAATAATTAGCGATATATATATATATATATATATATATATATATATATATATATATATATATATATATATGTTTTTTTTTTTTGCAGTGTCAAGTAATTTTGTACTGTAGTCTGACTTTAATTTATTATGATAGGTGAGGCCTTTTTAACTAGTTCAACACTGGAGATCTGTAATAAGGTCAATGAAATATAATCTAAAGAGTAGGCTGCCACTGAAGCTATAATTCCTTTTAGTGTGTTTGTCTCTTTGCAAAATTACTCAGTGCTGAAATAGTGAAAGTGTTTTTTTTTCTTACTAGTTTTGTAACATTGTAATTTCAATGTGCTTTTTTTGTTGTAAATTGCACACTGAGGATAAAAGACTTCGATAAACAAAGTCCTTTGTTTTTAAAAATATGAACCATTGCTCTTTCTAATGGAAGTCAGTATTGGCCTTAATCTTTTATAATAATGTGGCATGGTTACTGGCTGATTAGACCAGACCAGCTTGGCAATGTTTCAAGTTTCAACAGCGGGTTTATTCTCAGCATGCATTTCTCTGATAGTCACGCAGGAACTTAAGATGTTAAAACACTCTGCTAACAGAATGCAAGCACTTGCTCTTCTGTTCAAGCTCTATCTATATCTCTCCTCATGTCCTGTCAAGAGAAATGGTTTGATGCGTTTCTCAGAAACCTTCCCAACCCTGCTTCCTTCCTATTTTTACAGTGCAGCTACCTCTCTGAATGTACAAGTTCCCATAACAGCAACCCCATGCTCCTGTCTAAACAACTGTTTAAAATGAACATACGGCAGCTATAACTGCTAGATAACCAAGGAACCAAGGAGCAAAATATATATATATATATATATATATTATATAATATATATATAATAAGATATATATATATATATTATATATATATATATATATAAAACATTAATATTTTGTTTTGGTTTATGCTGTTTCGAAAGTATCCATAATGAGAAAAACATGCTAGCACGTTAACCACTACAACTCCAATGCCACACCTGCAAATACAAAGGTAGAGCTATTAGCCTCAAGCGGTTTTCTAGATATAAGCATAACATACCCTAATAAATAAATAAATAACTAGTGCACAACGAAGCTAGCATTGTGGTGCTACTATTGAGGGAGTTCTGTTGCAAACAAAGGGTTTCTTCCATTGACCACTTTAATCGAGGCAGGCAAAACAAGCTGCATTTTAGCTTTTGTAAATATCTTGCAAATGTTGGACACAACCATCCTTTTTATTTCACCTGTAACTTAGACACTGTAAACAGATCCCCCCACCCCCCCCCACCCACCATTTTTTCACTATAACATATGTACTGGTACTTGAATGTCCTAGACTTATTTGCAACAACCTAGGAAGTGAAATAGTAACTTCCTGAAAACAAGAAAGCAAACTGATAGCTTCCTTTAACGTGGTGTATCAACAGACATCCTGTTTTAAAATGAAAATGACAGTTATTTGCTTATAAACGATGCAACAAGCATTGACTACAGTGAAGCAAAATGTAATGAATATACTGGTAAGTATCCCCCCCCCAAAAAAAGAAGTACATTAAAACTGCAAATTAACATACAATTATAGACTTAGTTTAGGCATAAAAAGGAACATACCACTGTCAGTTGCTGTAGGATAAATTATTTGCCGAGCTTTCAAAAGGACATCCCATTAAAAACAAAACAAAAAAAAAAAAAGCCTTTTCATTTTTGTACTGAGCTATAGACTCTGCTGGGGCCGACTCACTGAAACCTATTAATTAATTCAAATCGGCTTGTCATTATCATAATGACATCTTAGCTGAGGGTTATGTCTGGGACAGAAAGAGCGGGAGCGAGTGCCCTGTGTGCGAGACAATAATTCAGTCCACTGGCAGGGACAGCTGCAAAGCTCACAGACATGGTGTCTGCAATGTTCTTAGCTGCTGCCTGGCTGCATTACAAAGGTGCCAGAGCAGAGGAAACCGAATGCCTAAAATACTAACTTCGAGTTCCACTTGTTTTTAATTTTACGACTCGATTTCTTAATGCACGGCAAGCCTGGGCATGCTCTTGTGCCACTTGAAGTATTATTTGCTCGTCTTGGGCTGACCAGATAGGATATCTTCAGATTTAGACTGGACGGGGGGAGGCAGTAAGTGATAAGTTCAGTAGCAGGTCAGTGGATACTTTACACTGGGACGCCTTCAGCTTGGACTGCAGCATATTTATTTTACGGACAAACAAACAAGCGCACAAATGGCACAAAACAGTCCATGTGAGGTCATTTGTCTACCCCAACCATAGGGGGTTAAAAGGTTGCTGTTGACAATTTTGGGCAAATAACCCAAGCGGAAAGGTCAAGGCAAGATTGTAAGGCTACACTTTTTATTATCAATATAACAGATATAACATCATAGTAAATTCTGGTTAGTAGGTGGCAAAAGTGACAGGGGCGCTCTACTTACACAAAGCAAGACTTACTTTTTAAAATTTCTGTGATCACAAGAAAACTAGAAACGTATTGGGAAGTGGTAGATAACTGAATGCTTTTTCATGTATAATCTAGCTAAAAAAACTCTCTTTAAAAGTACTACACTGGAACAAATAAGAAGTGTACGCAGTGCTTGCATTTGGATTGCAGTTTCACTGAAGTATGACACAACTGTTAAAATGCAGCTAAAACCTAATCATTATTTCAATTGTACAACAGTGTACGCACATGAGCCACAATAAAGTGCTATTTGTTTCTTCCAAATTAAATAACTTTCATTTTGAGAATACAGCGAGAAACCAGCATTCATAATTTTAAACACAACATGTGTTAATGTTTACAGAGAGCAGTAAAAAACTAAAAAGTTACAATATCACATTACCATTTACAAATGGCTTAACATCTTACTGAAATGAGTGTCAAGTGTGTCATGAGAAAGAATCAGCCTACTTGTTAACAGATAGAGATCCATATTCAATATGCTTGCGTTCCATTGCAAAGCTAAAAAATGTTCTCCTAAAATGACCTGTTCATCTTTCTACAAATACATAACACAATGTGCCCCTAAGTTGTTTGCAGCAGAAACTGTTAAAACTTATTTAACACTATATGAAGGCTAAACTCCATCCAGGAGTACTACATGTCAAAGTATTGTGCAGACAACCACACAATCTCAGAATTCCTTTTAATTACACAATTACAAAACTGTCCAGGACAGGGTGTCTGAGCTGATGCTCGTAGTGGTGGTTTTGTGTTGGTCTTAAACCACAAAGCCATTAAATTAGAACAAAGAAGTGCATCTGTGGTTAGAGATTATACTGTAGAACTGTATATGTAGGTTACTGCCTGGAATCTTGGGTTCTATGAATTCTATGCAACAAATCACTTGCAGTATTGTATTATGTATTCTTATTTATAAAGGACTATTTACAACATAATAAAACACCATGTCAATTCCAATGAAAATACACTTATTATATCAGCCTGGATTTTTAATACTGAGTAAAATCAGTAAATTATTTCAGAGTCCTCTTTTTGAGCTCTGATGATTTACTGTACATGCACATTCACTTTTAAAGACTGCTCACTTTTCCTGCATTACAAATTTACTCACATCCTCAGGAGTGACAACAGGTGTTTAAAGCAAGAAGAAATCCTGGATGTATGTTTGTCCTCCTCATGCGTTTCACAGTAAATGTAAAACCTTCCTTAACTCGGGTGTCTTTTTACTGTGTGTGTGTGTGAGACAATTAGAAGTAGGCCCTAGAAGCTGCTGACTAAGATTGCACCCATGTAGGAGTTTCTCTGTAATAACAAAACTATATATAAAGATTAAAGGCGGGCAGCTCTAAAATGCACAACCAAAAATAGTTTCCTTGTGTGTTAGCAGGCCCACACATTGACATTAACATTTCAATGAAGTAGTTTCAAGGACTATATGAACATTTGTAAGCCACTGTGTTCTGCTTTGAAAATATATATTTTGTTTTTATTTACCTGTTTCAAGGTTAATTTCCCTTATTTAAGCTAATGTAAATAAATAAATAAATAAATAAAAAGACAATGGTGTTTTCAGTCTACCTTTTGAATATGCTTAGCTCAGTTTCGGCCCCCTTATCCCTCAGATAAGTCCAACAAGGACACACATGAAGCAGAAGATATCTGGCTCAGCGATAGACTGCAGTGCTGAAGTAGCTGCCTGCACTTTCTTCAGCCTGTCGTTTGTTCAGTGAACACCACTGGAAGCTTACTTTTCTGTGTTTTCTGTGTGTTGTTTTAGAAGCTTTCAAACCGACTATAATCTACACAATGTACACAAAGCATGCCGTTGTTTGGATAAATAAAATAGCGTTAATATCAAATGTCGTGTGAGATTTTGTGGTGTTACGATGTCAAGGAATAATGAATGATTGATTAGAACACATTCATTTACCTGATAGAACAAATCAGCTTTATTTACATGCAAACAAATATGAAAAATATAATAAGTAACTAAAAGAAACAGAGCAGCACCAGCTAATGCCCTTAAATACATCATATACTCTCAGTGTATATTTAAGGACGCTCTTTATAGATTTCATACATAGGGTGAAGGTCATCATGCACTGACTTGCTCTTTTCTAGCATCCTACTAGATTAATAGGACGTAGGGTATTGAAATCATTATCCATGTAAGACAAATACAGTACACACGCGGGTGTTATTAGGTTCTTCCGCCAAAGACACCGTTTATTTTTAGAATTAGAAAAATGCAAACTCAGTTCCATGTACCAGTTGTTTCTGTTTGCGCAGGCAGTCTTCTGTACCCACGTAAAGAGTGCTCACTCCTGAATGTAGCGTAAAGGTCCACATATTCTCTAAAGCACATATATCACATAATAATTTGACACAGTAATTTTATAAGATGACATGTTTTTTTTGTTTTTTTTTATGTCTCTGTGTGAACGAGAATTTGAAACTTGACTTTCTGAAAGGAGACTCCACCCATCAATCTCGTACGTTACCAGTTTGACCAGTTAAATAGGTCTCTCTGCCCACAAACCTCTGTCGTTGTTTTGTTTGGTCCTCCTCCTCCCTGTCTCCACCCTGCAGCGTGCCTTGTCTAGGGGGAAGGTGGTCCCAAGTGCCACTTGTCCCGCCAAGAGGTAATTTTACTAATCTAAAATAAGTAAATACCCACTTTAATAAAATCATTATTACAATTTATTAATCTGTACTGCAATAACAAAAGAAGTACAGAGAACAATACATGGTGGCATTTCCTTTTATTTATTGTTAAACAACAGAAATAATTATATCTTAAGAAAATGTTGACTTATAAATTCATCAGAGATTCACAGTTCATAACATATAACTTTTTATATTGTAAAGCTGCATTTACATTATGTTTCGATGCAATTATTATAAATAATTAAATGGTAATATCTCATTAACTACATCTTCCTTAAAATAACTTTCATACACAGGAAGCAGTAAAGTATGCAAAACAATATTTTGTGAAGAAAAAAATGGCAGTGCCATGCAAACCTTTAAGATGAAACTTATCAAACTTAGCTACATAGAACTGTTGCATGTGCATAGTTATGCTTAATTCAATTGGAATGCCATTTATTTGTTGAAAATGCCAGTATATTTGTGTTTAAATTACATTTATTCATGTTGATATGTATATACTTTGATATTTATTGCCACACACAACTGTTTGCCTAAATTGTAGCACTAAAACATTAAAGGGTCAATTACTTTTATGATTATGGAGATGGTAGTTACCATATATGTGTTAAAATACAAACAAAAGCAAAATAAAATCTATGTCTTTTAAGAACGCAGTATTGTAAAGAGCTACAGTAGCATCAGATTAAGCCTTGCATAAATAAACCGCCAAAAGTGGACTTTTTTTTTTTTTTTTTTTTTTTTAGAATAGCAAAGCAACAGACAAGCAAACCAGATTACTCATCTCTGTAGAATAACAGGGTCATAGTCACATGGCCAGATGCTATATTTTTCTAATTGAAGTTTACAGAGATGCACCAGGACCTTTCAGACTGTTAAAGGATATGGGTTTTGCTGACTAAAATCTAAACTTTTGTTAACTAGTGCTGTGGTTACGGGGGATTTTTGGGCTGCTCAGGCTGAATGAGCTGCTTGGCGTAGGTGTGAACACCAGGCAGATATCTTGTTTAGGTTTGGCTGAAAAACAAAGTGTGTGCCGTCAATGTTAATATGGAAGTCTGGATGTATCTTCATAGTAAATATCTTCCCGTTTTTCTTCTCCAGTGAGCCCTGAAGAAACTTCTAAGTGTGGGATTTGTTATTTTTAGCAAACTGGTGAAATGGCCCAACTTGCTACTTGGGAGAGCCTATTTTACAGCAAACCATTAGATATTATAAATGGTTAACTAATTTCAAGCCAGCAAGTATGTTGTTTTAGGTAGATGCCCTTTTTCAGCTAGGGGACTGGGTCACAGGAAGGGTGTGCCGTTCCAGAACACCCGGGCGACTGTCTGGCTGGACAAGTTGGTCAGTGCAACCATTGCATTTGGTGACTAAGGGGTCGCCAAAGCAGACCCTTCCAGTCCTGTTCTTTGTTCAAACCCTGTTTGAATTGTTTAATTAGACCAATTAAACCTCCATCCAGACCCTGAAGTCATTAATGATGTAGTTTTAATGACCCTCCAGGACCGTGATTGGATACCTCTAGACTAACAGGTGGCACTGACACCCACTATCATCCCCTTTGTGAAGTCACATAGATCCTCCCAAATTTCCTATACTTGCTGCTGAATAGTAATTTCTGTTGCACTTAACAGTCACTTAGCTTATATACACTGAGTGGATGACCACATACATTTGCATACATTGCAGACCAGGGGGATTCGTTATATTACTATTTTCTCAATACTCCAGTGTTTTGGCTAGTAGGTATATAATTCCCAGTATGTTGGTTGTCATTGGAAAATATGCAGCAATATTTCAACAAGTAATAATACCTCTTGCCTGTAATGCTGTGACACAGTATGGGAAATGTCTCCCATGCAACAGTGCAAAGTGAGCAGATCAATGCTCATTGCTCTAGTCCCAATTACTTTATCTATACAACAATAACAGGTTCTATAATTACGCAAGACAGCCGTGGGACCGAGAAACCTCAGCTTTTTCCTGCTGATGTGCTTATTCAGAAAGAAATTGTGCCCTAATTTTCATAACAACACCACATTTTTGCCAACGGAGGTTTGAGCAGCAGTTGAGACTTATTTCTAGCATCAGCTTAAAATCAAGGGCAGTGCTATTTCAATGTGCCATTCAGTTAAGCTTAACTGTTCAATTTGCCATTTCACTGGCACCTCGAGACTGTATGTTTCTGTATAAGCTCTTCATTTCAGCCTCAGTAAGGCCTAATCTTGGGGGTTAGGTGGCGCAGTGGGTAAATGCACAAGCCTTTCACCTATCAAAGCCTGGGTTCAAATTTGTCTTAGGCCACAAGTACATTGTGGTCATAACCACCACACAATTTGGCACAGGCATTTTCAAACAGAGAAACCAAGAATAGGTGGGCATTGAGACTGAATTGCTACCTCAACCCCCAAAGAGAACCTGACCTGGGCTGGCTTTAGATACGCTTACAGAAATGTGTGATGTCCTTGCTTTGTTGACACAAAAGGGCAAAGTTTAGCTTTTATTAAACTCAATTACAAATAAAGAAATACCCAACTAAAGGTATCTCTCAAGTCAGCAAGATGATTTTTGATTTTTTTTTTCTTTCTTTCATGCAACTGGAAACTGCAGTCATTTCGAAATGGGATGGGGGGGGGGGGGGGGGGGTATTTTTGTCACAAGAAGGAACATTTTAAACAGTTGCATGAGAACACATTTCTCATTTCTTATTCTGCCGTACACACTGCCTGCACTGTTCACTCATAACTTATCTGGATCAATACCAGTAGTGTTGATTAAAATATGAGGCTCTGTGACTGCCAAGATGATTTACAAAGAAAAAATCCTGGTGATATTGTGATGTGTGGGAATATGGCAGAAAATCCTTGAACCAAATCCAGCCGGGATGGATGAATGGCTGTCTTTTGTGCTTAATATGGTTAGGTTTAACTCACTTTGGCTTTATGAACTATATTTAACCATGCTTTGTCAAAGGTCATCTCAAGAATGGGGTATTACTTTATTTATTTATTTTTTTTAAAAACACACTATATATTAAAAGACTTGAAAATAACTTGCCTTGTGAATAGTAATGTTAAAAATGAAAGGCAGTAAAACAGCCCTTGCAGTGCAAATGAGAGAAAGCTAATGAACATAAGAACATGAGAAAGTTTACAAACTAGAGGAGGCCATTTGGCCCATCTTACTAGTTTGGTTGTCAGAAACTTACTGATCCCAGAATCTCATCAAGCAGCTTCTTGAAGGACCACAGGGTGTCAGCTTCAACAACAGTACTGGGGAGCTGGTTTCAGACTTCCACAATTCTCTGTGTAAAAAAGTGTCTCCTCTTTTCTGTTTTGAATGCCCCTTTATTTAATCTCCACTTGTGACCTTGGTCCTCTTTTTTCAGGTCAAAAAAGTCCCTTTGCTTGGCCTGTGCTGTAAAGCAAAGCTATAAACAATGTGCTTACAATGTACTCAGTGCCACTTACAAGGAAACATTACCAAGTGGGTAAAGAAAATCCAGGCAATTTAATAATAATAATAATAATAATAATAATAATAATAATAATAATAATAATAATAATAATAATAATAATAATCTAGTTACATTTGAAAAATAATCCCCAACAATACAAATAGTAATACAAATAATAATCATAACAGTGGATTTTTCTAAGTAGAAAATAATTATTGTACAATGCACAAATCAGTTGCATATGGCTAGACCCTTTTTAGGTTGATTATTAACAGGATCTGACAGAAACCAAAACTTCTCAAGGGGTTTCACTGAGTTTAAAGGTTTAAGTATGTTGTGCCGGACCTGTTATTAAACATCTTACGGTGGGCATTCCATAATGTTACTGTGCCTGCATGGGGGAGGGGGGGATAACAGGGTAGTATTGCAAGAAATTTGTTTCTAACTGGGGCTAGCTTTTCTTGTCAGCTGAGCATTCTGGGATAAGCAGTATGAGTAACTGATCAACAGAACTGAAGACAAAAAACCCTTATATATATATATATATATATATATATATATATATATATATATATATATATATATATATATATATATATATATATATATATATATATATATATATATATATATATATATATATATATATATATATATATATATATATATATATATATATATATATATATATATATATATATATAATATATATATTTATATAGATATATAGATGGATATATATATTGCTCAACATGAGGATTAAGTAAATCAGAAGAAAAAAAATCGAATGGACAGGAAAAGACTAAATACCAAATTGGTCAGGCCACCATTTTCGGAAATTTGTGTTTTTTAGCTTTTGTTTTTCTGATTTGTGGTGGCCCTCGGTGGTAAGCCTTATATAGCCCATGCCCAAAGCTTACTCTCCCTGTTACAAGATATGAACTGTGGAAAAAAAGAAACTGGCGAAAGAACCTTCTCAAAGTCAGTTCAACTACAAACACTAACATTCTCATACAATAACATAGTGATATTACAACGCCCCCTCCAGACCGTGAAGTTAACGTCCACAAAGGCAGCTGCAAGCAGGAGCCTGAGAGAGAGGCAGCTTTCGCTAAGCAGCGTCTCCATGGAGACCAACAACCACATCCCCAGCAGGGAGGGGGCAACCAGCGGAAGTAGTGGCACTGCAGCAGACTGATTGGAACACAGTGCCAGATCAATCTCGCAGCAAAGAATCACTTTGCCAACTTTAAACACAGCATTTATTCATGTTTTAAAGACAAATGCACTGGTACTGATGAGATTCAAAATGTGAGCCATAGGATTGCCTGTTTACATATAATATACACTGAAGCCTCTCTGTATAAACTTTACAGAAATGCATAGTTCTATTTAGCGCTCAACTACAGAGAGTATTAACACTGTAGCATCTCCACTACGTATGGAACAGATACTGCTCGCTTTTGATGTGTTTTTCATAATATACAAACTCTTGTGTTGCTAAAACTTTTTTTTTTAAAGTGTGTATTGTTTTAATTATTATTATTATTATATTATACCAATATACCATGTCATTTCCAATTTTGGATCTTCCTGCTTGGAAAGTTACAGCAGTGTTTTTTGACTCATTCAAATAAATTGGACTAACTGCCTTCACATTGGAACAAAGTCTGGGAAAGTCTCACCTCTGTGGCTAAAACAGTTTCCTGTCGATTCTGATTATTTTATCAAGAGAAAATGCTGCTGAAAAGGTGTCAAGTTGACAGTGGAGTCTCTCTAGATTATCCTGTTAGGTACATGAAAACCAGAATTAGCCATAGAAACCCCTCACAAACTGTAGGGGAGGGCATGGGTCCTTGCAGGTGCTCCTCAGTTCTCTGTAAGAGTTATATGGCTTATTTCCAGCTCCCATGGCTGTGGAAGGTTAGCATTAAATTTTGACTTGAGAAATGTGTTCATGATTATTATTTTCTACTAAATATATTTTAATAGAGTGGTTTAAAGCTTGCAACCTTCCTTTTTGACCTCTTGTGTATTCATCCACTTTTGCCACTGGGCTTATTTTGTGACTAGTGCATGGGTTTAATAAGTACAACGAAATTCATAACTATTATTAGACTTGTATAGGCATTCACTTGGCCCGGTTAAACTATTTAGAACACGGTTGGAATAAAAACCTGGACTGGGTTGGGCCAACTCTGGAGCCAACTTCATTAATGAACCAGAGTTACATTTTCAGTAGAACACAATAGGAGTGAATCAGTAAGATTCCCAAAAGAATATCCCATGTGGTAAGTGTTATTATAGTTTATAAATATTACATACTAACTCTGTATGGTTTTTATATTACTCATACTGTAGACACAGAGGTTAGATAAAACCTTACCTTGCCAGGGAATGTGTTTTCTTTGTTAGTAAAGCAAGCCTTTTGAATTCAATTCCATTCCACAATGGGTCTCTGTCACAACATTTTACACATTGGCATAGATTTGGCACTAAACAAAAAGCACTACATTGACACATACTGTAGCTAGACTATCTGCTCAGCAGAAATGCAAATTCAGCTTGACTTTGTAAGTTAGTTTAACCACTGAACCACTTGGCTGTGTCTCACTCATTTTGTAAAATTACTGGTATTTTCTTAACAATTAACAATTAAAAATGAAACAGTGGACAGCAGCTGAGCGCTTTCATTTTTCATAAAAGTTATATACCACATGACTGGAATTAAATGTTGAAACACAATTGACAAATGTCCACTTCTTGTTAGATTATTTAATTCATTGTTAACACTACATGTTGGCAGCAGCAATTACATAGTAAGTACTATGTAAGTACATGTGTATTACTATTGTACTTGCATGTAAATGCCATGTTCTTACATGGTACTCAATGTGTATTACTAATATGTGTATTAAATACTAATATTTCTAAGCTAACCACAGACATATTTTGGTTCTTCCAATAGAGCGTATAATCAATATTCACAATAGTAATAACACAGTTCCTAATGTGTCATTACTGCCACTTAAATTGAAATGTTACAGATCAAAATCAAAATGACAAAAACGTGTTATACTTGCGTGCTTTTTAAATGCACATGTATGGCAAAGCATTTAGATAAACTGAATGATCATACAGTGCAGACCTGCCTTTATAAAAACAATGTAGTGTAAGGCAGTATAGTGTCATTGAGGTGTTTAGCGTTCACTATTTTGCAGAGTACAAAGTACAAACTTGGCAGTAGTAAAAATGACAAAATAACAATACAAAAATATAAGAAGAAGAAGAAGAAGAAGAAGAAGAAGAAGAAGAAGAAGAAGAAGAAGAAGAAGAAGAAGAAGAAGAAGAAGAAGAAGAAGAAGAAGAAGAAGATGATGAATAAATTGTAGCAATCTAAATAAAAATATTAAAGAAGAAATGAATAAGAATGATAGATAAAACAAAAAAAAAAAAACACATATGCAAATAAAGAAGATAAAAATGATGTCTGTAAGTCTGGTTAATAAACTATAAAAGTAAGTCTTTAATCTTGACTTAAAAATATTGACTGATGCAACATCTCTAATAGAATAGAGCGCTGAGTTCCACACTCTGAGGGGGCATCGTAACTAACTATGAGGAAAGTGGTGAGCCTATTAAACTGAAAGAAAAGGCCTGTAAAAAGACACAAACCTAAGACCCACATTCTGTAATCCTGGGAACAGTTCCTGCCTAAATAGCTGGCTTGGCATTAGCCCAAAAACTGATGTCATAGCCGATGATTTCATCCATATGGTGTCATCCCCACCTACAGCCCCCTGTGCGGAAGGTGCAATTTAGCATACAGTCAACAGAAAACAAGGTTTGCCTACAGTTAAGATTGCATTTGGTTACTATTTACTTGATATAAAGAAAGCCTTGAGCAACACAGAACTATAACTCAGAAAATCATTTGATCTCCTTTTTATCTAAGTAAAACCAAAGTTATTTGGGGGATCCCTTTAGAAAAGCAATTTTCAAGAGAGAACATCCAACTTAAAATTGAAGATTAGCAAACCAAACAAGATAAAAAAAACTGCAGTTAGATAAAAAAATAGTTTGCTGTTTATTTTGGAGGAATGCACAAAGTACCGTAATAAATCACATGCCTTTTAGAGTAACATATTAATTTTGAGCAGGGATCTTCTTCTTAAAACCTGTTAATTGTGCAACAGTTTGCAGCATAGCTGCTTAATGTGATGACTTTCAATGTATTTTATATAGCTGGAACAGTGCCAACTGACTGTGGCCAGGGCCAAGGTAAGCAAAGCAAGTAAAGAGCCGTAGTGAACTAGTCAGAGAACCTCTGATCTGGTCCACAGAAACGAGAGGTCAGTGAATTACTGCAGGTTTTTTTGCACTCCTCAAAAATAAAAAATAACAAAAATTGAGAATGCCCTATTTATATAATATTTTGTGTATGATATTACTGTTTTACTTCTATATTTGAACAAGAATAGTTAATTATTTAGGTTGAGTTTGAAGTCATATTCCCTTATACAGTAGGTCGGAATTGTAACCCATATTTTTTTTGTTTGATTTGTTACTCCGCTTGTCAAGCACATTTTTACATTTTTAATTTTTTTAATTTTGTATTTTATAGAGAAATGATTATACTTACTGAGTCATCTCATATACAACCCCCTTCAGGTCCATTCAAATAATATGTAGATGTCTGAGTGCTCTCCATTTCAGTCTTTGTTATAGTTGACAGTTGTGTATTTAGGGTTGATTGGTTCCACACCATGAAGACAGAGTGAAATCTATCTGTACAGACCATTACCTGCATCATCCCTGTAATAACTTGAACCCAACCAGGCTACAATCACTCACAATATCTCAGAAATGCAGCTGCCCATGCGGGTTGCACAATATGCCCTGAGCGCCATTTAATCTTGGCTATATCATATACGGGGACGGCAATGTACTGTAGAACATAACGGTACTTGATCATTTTCTCCATATATCTTCATGGATTAGTGTGGAAATCTGAAGTAATATGATGTAATGTATGTTTCAGGTTTGCTCCATTCTCATTCTGCATGGAAGCTGGGGAACGCTTGAAAAGGTTCTGAGTCACAGAATGCGGCAAGAGGTGCTAGGATACAGTGATTGTGACATAATTTTCGATACCATTTCAACAGCACCAACAAAAAACATACTGTGAAATATGTCTTTTCATGAAAAGCTGAAGGACTGTAAAATAAATTGCTAGCTGTCACTCATTCAACTACACATTTAATTATTTATCAGTTTCCTCTCCTGTCTGGAAAAAAGAACTGGTTATACATTTGAGTCAACCTCCACATGGCTAAATAATAAAAAGCAGAGTTCCAAACCCACTCCTCCAGGTCTCTCATGACTTTACAGCAGTTCATGCATTTCTTAAGGGATGGGCCTAGTCAAACACAGATGCTTGACTCAGCCTGCTTGCCTGTTACATACACCATTAACAACAACAGCACATCTTGCAATTACCAGGTTAAATATTAACTTTTAATGTTGCATTACTTTATAAGATAAGGCAGTGACGTGTTGAAGAGGGATTTGCCTTGGAAGGCTGTCAGTCAGTCAGTCAGGGGATAAGCCAAAGTCCCTTTCTACTCCAACAAGCAGACACAAGAAGAAATGCAATGTGACCTGAGTCCCATTCAAACCCAGCTGCTTCCTTGATTGACTGACATGCTTTCAGCCAGTTACCCAGAAGACACTGCTGAGGTAAACTGACCCAGGAAGTGCAATTAGTTCAAACAGATAACCTGAATATAATGCATAGAAGCTAAGCTTTCTTTAAAATGTGTGCTATAGCATGTATTTATTTCAAAACTACACATTTGAGGCATATATAACTAAGTGCAAACTGGTTGTGATTCATGGAATTATCTTTAAGCTTTCCTCTGTGGTTTTTATTGTATCACCTCATATTTCTTTCAGTCAGTCCACATGATCTTTCTGAGCTGTTAAAATTCTTCATCCAATATTTCCCCAGTGGCTCACCCAGTAAAAGCTCCACCTCTTGGAAAGAACTGTGAGTCATGTGAGTGAAGTTTGAAATTGCTTTTGTGCTCCCATGGGTTAGGGAGTAAAATCATCTAGGTTGTCCAGACGTAGACTTTTTAGGCTTTGCCTCCCTTCCGGGGTTCAATAGAAGGGTAACATCTGTTGCTGAGGTTCAGCCGGTGAAAAGAGGTGATTATGGGCACCATCTCCCATCCTCCTGATCACTAAATATCTGTTAGAATCATCAAAGGAAATATTTAGATGTTTAATTTAAGAAAAAAAACAACAACTTTTAAATGGAATTTGATATTGAAATGTCATTTTATAATCTATGTGTAGCTAATTGTTAACTGGTGACAATTTAAACAAGTGTAAGTCATTAAAATGCAATTCTGAATGTACAAAAGTTGACACTTTTACATTATTTTGTAAACATGAAAACTACTTACAACTGGACATTAAACACTACTTCACATTTACAACTGGACATTAAACACTACTTCACATTTACTACTGAGCATTACATAAAACACATTAGATCTTCTAAACATTTATTGGTAGTTTACACTTTAAGAGGTAACAGCCTTATTTGTGAATATAAACAAACTGAGCTAGTAAAGTACACAGAAGACTTAACTATGGAAGGGTGCAATAAAGAGACAGCAAGAAATCATTGTGTATTTTTAGTATACACTAAACGTGAATGTGACACGCACTGTAGCTTTAAGCACTGTGTGTTACATTCCTACAAGGCTTGTTAAAAAAAAAATTAAAAAAAGAAGATAATAATCATTTTATAAAAACCCTCTAAAGTGTTAAGGTCATGGATATTATTACCACTATGTTTTTCCAGTCTATAGTAATAACAGAAAAGCTTCCCACACTAACAGACTAAGAGACAATAGTTAAGAATACTATATATCCCCAACACCCTCTCAAAGAACCCTGACGAGATCATGACTCACACCTCCTGTGTTGCCTGTGAGACACAACACTTTCAGATCAGGGGGCTTTTGTGGTTTTAAGATCAGACTGTGAGCTAATGAAACCAGCCTGACACAGACCTCAAACAATTTCTCAACACAATCTGTGTTGGACTCACTGTCCTAAAGGCACTAATATCACACCCCCTTAACAAGTCACTAATTATATAGCTAGATTTCCTAATGTACAGTATAGGAAAAGACATGTATACAGACAAGTGATTTGTTGTTAACGTATGCCAATTGTGGCGGTGTGTGGCAGTGTGCCCTGCCTGTGTATGTATCTTATGTGTATATGTTGCATGTGGTGTAATGCACAAAGTAGTTCACGTGCAGATGTACCACGATTCCAATTGAATGATTGATTAGCAATTCAATCTCGGTACAGCTGTATAAAAGGGTGAATGTTTCACCCACTCTAGGTTGTGTGTTCAAGGGCCAAAGAACGAGAGAGAGAGAGGGGGAGAGAGAGAGAGAGAGAGAGAGAGAGAGAGAGAGAGAGAGAGAGAGAGAGAGAGAGAGAGAGAGAGAAGAAGAAGAATAACAGCAACAATTGCTACGCGTGTTGGGAGTGGAACCAGCACGCTACGTGTTTGTTGTTTCGGCCAGTGTTTGTTTGTTAGCGTCTGTTTGTTTAATTTTTCTATTTATTTTGGCCCAAAGTGCTGTGTGCTGTTTTGTTCAAACCTTTTATTTGTTAATTTATTATTTACAATAATAAAAATGCAAACAGCGCATTCATTATCCCAATCTGCTGTGGATTCCTTTCATTTCACTTGCAGTGCTGTGTGTTTGTTTCGGGTTTGACGTCACAGCTCAAACCAGCTTGCCACACGGTGTTACAACCAATAGCATTGAACCAGGATAGAAGGAGACTCGGGCCCTATTTAGCAACGTTCGCAAACCCCAAAGGTAATCGCAAAACACTTTTGCTGACACTCAGCGCACCAAAATCAGGCGCACGTGTGAGCAAACAGACTTTGTCCACCTATGTGATTTAGTAACTGTATTTTAGTGCCCATCTGTCAAGTCAGCGTTAGTGCTGGACACGGGCTTAACTCTAGGGGATTGTCTTTATTTACATGCAAATGTAGTGATTTAGCATGTTTCACATGTTTGCATTTCAATTGACATGTGAAAACCAGGTCTAAACTGTGCGCTAATTACATGGTTGACTATAAATACCAGTGAAACTATCAAGGAAGAAGGCAAAAAAAAGAGAGCGAGAAATAAAAGAAATATAGAGGGCACACTGGATATCTATGTGGCCAGAAAAAGAGAGAGGAGGAGGAGGAGATGTCCCCAAGTATTTAGAAGTAATCTTTTCTGAGCCTGTCTGGCACACAATGCATGCAGCAATTTTGCCTCAACACACAAACAAATCATTGAAATCTGCCAACTGCTTCAGGCTGACCTGGAAGGAAACATGCTGAGAGCACACTGTTTGCCTGTAGCACTGACATTTTATGCCACTGACTCGTTCCAATGTGCTGTGTGTTACCAGTATACTGCAGACATGAACCTGAACCTGCAGCTTTAATGAAGCGGGCAGGAGAATTCATCCATTTCCCTGTCTCTCTTGAGCTGCAACAAAATACAAAGCAGAGTTTTCTTGGGAGGTATGGGTTTGCTGGTATCCTGAGAGTCATCGATTGCACACATGTGCAGGTACACACACACACCAACACAGAATAGGCACCTCTACATAAATCTTAAAGGGACCTATTCTGTCAACGTGCAAGAAGTGTGTGATGCCAACGACTACATAACAAATGTGTACGCAAACCATCCTGGCTTCACTCATGACTTGTCTATCCTCACTAATTCGCAGGTGTTAGCTGTGTTTCAGCAGGACGACAGTGTGAGAGGCTGGTTGACAGGGGACAACGGGTATCCACTGAAGTGGTGGCTACTGACACTGCTGCTCAACCCCATGACCCCTGTCGAACAGAGGTATAACTGTACCTTTAAATGTGTTCATACTGTAATTGAACGCATATTTGGAATCCACAAAATGCGATTCTGCTGTTTAGATGTCTCTGGGGGAACACCACAGTACACTCCTCAGAAGGTTAGCAATATCACCCTGGCTTCTTGTGTTTTAGGTAACCTAGCTCTCTGTAATGGGTGTTGATGTTACAGAGAAAGATTACAGGGTTTGAGGGAAGCAGATGCTGATCTTGAAGCCCCAGTGGTGGAGGTTGCAGATGCTGCAGTGCCAGGCAGGTCAGACAAAGCCTTATGACTTTTTTTTTGTAAGTACTCACTCTCCACCTCCAGGCTGCTTAAAAAAAAAAAAAGTGTAGCCTTGCTTGAGGGCTTGGTCATCCTCCTCGCTTGGGCTGCTGGACATTTAAATTTTTTGTGCTTTTGTCTCCTTTCTCTTTTTTTAGGTTTCAAAATGTCCTCCGTTCTTTATCGCATATGAACAAGAGCTCTTAAAGGGAAAGTTGAATCCTCATTGGTTGTAACCCTAATCCACTCACTGTGCTTTGATTGGTTGGGCGCATGATTCTCTATTTGAGGCGGTTCGCTAACTCTGTCATTTTTGCCCTAGCGACAGTGGCTGCGCACATATTTGCTAAATATGGCCCTTGGTCTCTTAATATATTATCCATAACCATAAAACACTACCAGATTCTGTTTTATAAATAGGGTATAGAGTTGGAATCTAGCCAAAAGTTGGGGAAATACTGCTATTAACCGAAGTATCACAATATTTGAATATGGGGAGTTACAGACTGTGGCACAGTAATATTAATACATTAAAATCATCATGTTATTTACCTGTTAACAATCATTTTGGAACATTTTAAAAATGTAGTTATCGATAAACCTCTCTGTTTATAATTAAGAAATACATTTAGAAATAAAAATAAAGTCGATGTACATTCAACGATAAACTTTTCTCAATGCCTTCAATTAAAGTTAAAAAAGGGTTAGTATTTTTAAATGTATAACAATTGACTGCTTGTAGTTATGGCTGAGCAATACTTAAAATGTCTTTTATTCTTTACAGATAACACCGAACTTTCCTTGACTGTGTCCTGTGTTGTGTGTAGCACAGCCATGTTTTTCAACCCTGATTGCTTTAACATTTGTATTCACACCAGGATGTATGAACCAGGATATAGTGAGGCCTGTTTTGCCAGCATATCCCTACACTTGCCAACATGTCTTCACTGCTTATCTGTAACACAGAAACAAGGCTCTGCCCACCTGGAAATGTCTTTCACACAACAGTCTGGCTCTACAACCAATAGTAAATAAACCCCCAGTTTTCATTTAGAGAAGATAATACAAACCACAAGATATAAAGAGCAGACTCCTCCAGTCAATGAAAAACATACATCTCAGAACAAAGTCCTATTTTGGACATAACAGGCATTACTTTATTGTGAGAAACGGCTTTTTCTTAATAAAAGCTGTAAATCAAAAAAGAGTCTATTTTTAGGCATCAGACTCGGCCATGACAGGATCCTTTCATTCGCAGCTGACCTTTCATGTTCATTTAATTCATTTTTATGCTTGCTCTGTGATTAAATACAGAAAGAGATTCATTTCCCGAGACCTGTTGAAATGTACCATATATTGTTTTCTGAAAGAGAGAGTCCAAATCAGTCATGTCATGTGTTTCTTAAGGCTGTGCTGTTATTCACTAAGATGCAAATAAAAAATAAGAAGCATTTTTAGTTCAATGAACATGCAATTCTTTTTTTTTTTTATTTGTACTTCGTTTTCAAGGCGTGGTAAGAACTTTATTCAGAATTATTATGACATAAAATGCAAATAGCAATGCATAAACTTTTTTTTTTTTTCACAAGGTAGATTAAAGAAAGCATTATTGTAAATCTTCACATTGGTGGATTTGATGTGTTTAAAGAGAAGGGGCATGCCCCTTTTGTCTTGCTTTCATTGCTTAACGTTTGTATTGCGCAACATTAGATTAGAATATTGGTTTCTAAAATGTCTGTTTACCAAACAACACACTGAAATTACTATGTGTTGATAAAGGTTGTTAGTCTTTTTTTGCCAATTGCGCACCCCACAATGGGAGAAAATGGTAGCAAACAGACCAAGCACCTGAATGTGATTTAACAAACACACACTCTTTACGGTGCCTGAGTCAGCACTTAAAGGGAGTTGCCTCATTACCATATGAACTTGCCATAAGGACACAGGTGTTAAAATGTACAATCCTGCCATTCCTTCAACATGGTGAAAGCCACATTTCAAGAGATCAGGAGCATAATTAAAATACCAATATATTTAGCAAATATGAATGTTTGTAATAAATTATATTACCACAGCACCCAAACAGAAACTTTTAAAACTTTAATTTTTAGATTTTTGTGTGTATGTGTGTGTGTGTGTGTGTGTGTGTGTGTATTTTTAGCAGAATTGTAACCCCTATGAAGCTTTATTTTAAATGATATAACCACAACGCACAGATATTTTACTCCACTTTACTCCATTAAATGCTCATGGGCTTGGCACGCATAACCTTGGCTGCTAAATTCAAGTGCATACGATAGGTAAAAACAGTTTACAATATTTTCTATTCCTAAATAAGGCCACGGTGTTATACTTTAGTGTCAGTGATCATTTAACCCTGAATTCTTATTCTATAAAAAATACATTACACGCAAAAAAACTATAAAAGTATGACTGATTCGTTATTTGCTTTTAAAGAAGTTCAGGTTTACTTAGGTCATTTTTTTCTAACAACCCTTCATTGGCTTTTACTGTAAATATTCCTGCTTCCCATGTGCTTGTGCTTCTTATGGTATGTTTGACAAAAAAATAATTACGTACTTGAACCCTCTTTTTTATTTATCATACTCGCAAAAAACATTTTTTTACTGTATTATTTTTTGTAGTTTTATTTCAAATGTTCTCACAATCTTGGAACTCAATGTTCATCCGTAGGCCGTAGATCATATTCAAAATTAACACACCAGGGGAAGTTCTATTTTGACTAAGAAAAGCACGGCAATTACCGTGGGACTGTACTATTGTGTTGAATCATATCTCAATATTGTGACACATACTCATGGACAGTTTCAGTTTCCAGTTCAAAGCTATTCCCCAGGCATTTCTGATTTTCCACTTAAACTTTGAAGCAGACCATTCTATTTACCCTAATCTTTAATGTGAACTCAGTGCTTTGATCTGTTCCTAGCTTTTAGTGCTTAGTTAGCTCTGCCGGTCTAGCAGTTATTTTTTATACTTTTTTTAAAGCACCTTGGGATTGCAAGACATGAGATGGCGCCACAAGTTTAAATGAAATTGTATTGTAGTGTGGCTAAACTGGCATTTTTATATGTGCTACATTTTGGTGTATTTGTCTGTTAAAGGTTAAGGAAATTAAAGTTTATTCCAAATAAAAAGAAAAATATCAGCAGATTAAGAATGTTGAGTTTATTGAAATATTACAGATGACCAAGCAAATACCCAGTGAGAACTAAATGTGGAACTTGGACGTCTTTCCCAAAATAATATCGGTGGGTGAGAATCTATTCACAGTTGTACTATTTATATTTGATCACCTACAAGCAACATCTGCTTCAAAATAGAATTTACAAGATGAAGGGTGTGTGTAACCTAGGTGAGTAAATCAAGACCATGGCCACTGTGTGTCTAACCGGGGTCGTGAGCAGAAACCAAAACTGCCGACGACCGTGTGTGTAACTGGGGTCAGGGTTTGTTTAATTGTACTATAAGAAATAGAGAATTAGTTTAAGGGATTCTAATCCCACCTCAGCTTATGTGAGTGTGTGTCAGGGATAAGGTTCCTGGAGCGGGACCTCCCTTGTAGTTAGAGCAGCGCTTGGCTGCTATTTTCGTCAACTTTTATTTTTGCCAACTTTTGTTTTATCCAGCTGTGTTTTGTTTTGCCTTTTTGTTTTGTATTTTTGTTTACACTCCAGTTTGTGTATGTCTGCCTGTGCTCTACCATCGCTGTTATTGTCATGTGGCTGTTTTTGCTTGTGAATCAGTCCTGTGTGCCTGTGAGGCATGGCAAATGTAACCCCCGTCTTGATCCTCAGTCTCTCCTGTCTGTAAGCGGATGCCCCTTTTACACCTCTTCTGTGCATTTCAGAACTTAAATCTTGCCTTTAAATCAGGGAAGCTTTAGGCACAGCATTTATTCACTTTTGAAATAAAGTTAAAAATAAAGAGTAATTTTAAAGTTCAAATGGGAAATATACAGAGGCTGCTGGTGCTTTCTGTGCTTGCGTTTTTACTGCTTGTGAGCTTTGTTTTTGATATCACCAGTAACACGAATACAAAGGGCTTCTTTCTTTACTAAACTATCAAGGGTCAGCAGTAAGTATGTTCTGGCAGACTAGTTTCAAGTAGACATGCAAAGTGACTCTTAATTTAGTATCATTGTTAACTCTATTCAAAGCACAGAGCAAGGCTCTTTTCTATTGCAAATGTCAGCAGACTGATTATAGGATTAGAACAGCATAAAAAGATTGTATGTGTTGAAATCTGACTTGGGGAGTTATCAACCTGTTTTAATGGATGCTGCAGGTCAGCTTTGTATATTGTGTGTCATATGCCAGCCCCCATATATTTTTCTTAAGTGTTAAATAAAACGTTACTGCTTGAGTGTTTATATGGACAAATCTCCAAACACACAGCAGCCAAAAATTCTTTGTATTTCTAATTTTCATAATCCTTATAAAGTATTATCCCTTCCTATTTATAGTAAAGATTAAGTTAAAGTAGAAGTTATTTAATAAAATTGTAAGGTTATTAGTTGCATCGAGCATGCTCTAGTGGTTTATAATTAAATCACAGAAGCTCCAGTAGTTATATATGCAAAGGCTTTGTTCAAATGATTTGGTTTAATGTATTTAAAGACACAGAAAAACATAAAAAACACATTGAAACACATTTCATTATTATTGTTTTTTTTCTTGTGTTCTTCAGTAAAACATTCTCTAGCCTAGGGATTTTTGTAGAATTCTAGGAAAATGTAAACCAAGTACAGTAGTCTTCGGCTAGGAGAACACCCCTCGGGAAGCAAGCGAAGTGTTCTTATAGACGAAGAGTTCTCTAAGCCACCAGACACAATATGAATCAATAATTAAATAAATACATATGTATTACTTGTCATGACGCACGTATATCAACATATGAAATCAACTGAATCAGTAAAAGCAAAGCAATACGCAAGTGTACGTTAATAAACTATAGTCATAAAAGTAACAAACTAACGTTAATAAAACTAAAGCAAAAAAAAAAACTGTCAAAAAAGCTTAAATTGCTATGTACTGTGCAAATAGCTGGCAGGTGTGTTTCAGGCTTTACAACGGCAGAGGCAAAAATAATGGGTGTTACTTAGGGTTAACTTAAAGTTAACAAACTAACTGTCAAATTAACTTAACACAGCATCCCTACACAAGTTACAAAATGCAGCAGCAATTATTAAACAGACTGGTGAAGCAACTCAGCTATGGGTGCCAAGAAGCTGTTCTTTTAAGCGACGTTCCTGTTCCTTTAGCCAGAGCATTTACAATGAGAAAACTCAATTTCACCACAAGGGTGTTCCCTTAGGCAAAGTATTCTTTTTGGAGGTGTTCTTATACGTGGAGACTACTGTATTGTAAAAGTCATAATTAGTCATGGAATACTATTCTTGAAATTCCTTGTTGCAATAATTTTGATTAATCTTTCTGTGTTCGAATCTATACAGAAATGTTAATATTTAAATTAACATTATTTAAAAAAACAAAAACAAATGCAAATGTTAGCAACAGTTTAACTGGAAAATAAAGAACAAAACCACACTTAACGACACTTTTATTGTCATGAGAGTTTCTTTATTTTTAAAAGGATTAAATATAACGACAAGTGGTGGAAAGATGTTATCCATATTTAAACATGTTTGAGTTTTGCATAAAAATACAAACAACGAAACCTTAGAAAGTGTCTTAAGAGAAGAAAACAAATTAAGAGAGACAGAAGGGACAAATAAACTGGGTGCAGGACGGCCATGTTTTAACATCTATGCTAAAGCAATGTTGTCCAATAGAAACAGTTGACTGGCTATTTTGACATCATTTTAGCCACATAGACTTATTTTAATAGAAAATGGATTACATACAGTTACACAATACAGATAAATCTACACTGTAAAAAACTGTAAAAAATATTAAGCTTTATGTAGCACAAACTTGGTGTTCAAACAAGGATAACAAAAGTTAGTGGTAAAATCAACAAACAGCAACACAGAAATGTTTTTTTTTTTTAATTTTTAACATGTCTAAATTTACATGTTTCTTTACCAAACAAACATCTACCACCATTCAGTGTGAAACTTTGCTTTGGATTCCTTCATCTTCTTACTTATTTTCATTTTACAGCAAAGGGTATTTACAAAACTACTGAAACACCCTCACACAAGGTACAGTATGTAGGCGGTGTAGACTAACTTATCAGCCTTCCCAGATAGTTTTAATTTCCTTTTCAGTAGCTTTAGCATTGGTCTTGTTTTTCAATTCCAATATTAAGTGTGCCAACCAGTTCGTGACGTTTTCGTTTTCTGCAGCTCTCCAGTATACTTTCCATGTTACAAACATCACGTTCCCTTTGTCACACTAAGGGTACATCCCAGGAAATTACCTAGCCTGTGTCCAGTTCAGCAGTTATATGCAGACCCTTACCAAGGTAAGATTTGCCCATCTAAAAAGCTGTCAGGGGTGCTGAAGATATCGTAGAGTCCTGGAGTACTGAGATTCTACAGTAGTCATGGTGAAAAAGGCACAAAGGAGAAAACAGCTGATTGGACAACAGAGATTTGGGCTTCTGAATTGTGTTTACAAAAATGAAACAATCAAAACGTTTCTATTATTTTACAAATGTAATAATAATAATAATAATAATAATAATAATAATAATAATAATAATAATACTAATAATAATAATAATAATAATAATACTAATACTAATAATAACAATAATAATGAGTAGAATAATGTAATGCTTTCTTCATTAGCTGCCAGAATGCTTCCAAAATAAACAAGCAAAAAACCTGTGTTAATCATTTAATCATTTTTCCCTCAGTGCTTTCTATAAAAAGTTCAACTGCAAAAACAGGCAATGAGACTCAAAAAAAGCAAAAATAGTACAGACTGTACTTCCAGGACAGTGTTATGTATCTATCTAAAACTCAGGTCCAGAAATTATGTGACAATGGTCCGATTTGGTAACAGGATCCAAACATGACTTACAGTAACAAGATTTGTAATTTTTCTTCAGTAAACATTTCCATTCGGCAGCAAAAATGAGAGTACAGTACTTTGATTCTTAATCATTTTAATCTTATAAGTTTACAGAACAGTGTTTTAAGAGAAGTGAAAGACTGGGTTGAGAAAAGTTTCTTGGAAACTGTAACCATTTTTCAGAATTTCCTAGCTCTACCAATTCTCCCTCTAAGTCTTTCTCCAATTGGAATTTTGACCTTGGTGGTGTCTTTAAAGTACCTCTCTTGGAGTTGATGTGGTGCTGAATGAGCCTGTTTCCCTTAGTCTACAAAACTTGTTCCACATGGAAAAACTGTCCAATATTTTGGCAAGAAATTACACTGACAGAATCAATAAAACACCACATGCACTTTTAATATGTCATAAAATCCAATGTTTTACTGTATCATAAAAAAAAGATGAAGGCATTTGCATTGTCAGTGTTATGAAAGCATTTTGACTGTACTAGTCAAAGTTGTTTAAATTGTTTTCTGTTTAACATTTAAATAATAATAATAAAAAAAAAACAACCACCATTAATCGCCTAGGGCAATTCACTTTTTAATAAGACAGTAGGCTCTGGTGCCATTGAATGGATAGGCATGGTCTTTTTCAGATTTCAGCAAAGGGTATTTAAAAAACTATGGAAACACCCTCAAACAAGGTATGTATGTGGTGTAGACTTACTTATCCGCCTTCCCTAAGAGTTTTAATTTCCTTTTCGGTAGCTTTAGCATTGGTCTTGTTTTTCAATTACAATGTTATCTGTCACATGTCAAGTGTGCCAACCAGGTCTTGCCCTTTTCTGCATATCTCCAGTACTTTCCATGTTACATACAACACAGTCCCTCAATACTTTCTCACACTAAGGGTACATCCCAGGAAATTACCTAGCTAGTTTTTTCTGTGAACTGATGGTAAATGAAACTCAATACAAATGGAAATAAAAAGTTAGGTAACACTTTAAATGAAACTGTACTGGGATTACACTTGGGAGCAATTCCATTAGGATGTCCAGCAAGTGGTGCTGAAACTTCAGTAGCAAATGTTCTCCGTGGCTGTACTCCAGGGTGCTGATCTATCCATGTGATGTTCATGAGATCTCGACTTGATCTCCTGGGCCTGAAATGAAATGATGACAGAGAAGCTGTACTTTATTTACTGTTCTGTACAAGTACCAACTGTAGGGCATTTCTTCTTTGTAAGAACAATACTCAGACACAAGAACTTGTTTTTGATTATTAGAAATCTGTAGAACTTGTGCCTGCTTGCTGAATAAACACCACCTAGAGTGGTTTAAAACTCACCTTTTATTGTGGACAGTACCTTTCTGACACATAGATGCCTGTACTATTACAATCACAATAATATTTTTACATATAGAAAATTGTAAGACCCTTACCCTAACCCTAACCCTAACCTATTCTTAAGTTATTAAGAGTATCCTAATCTAAGGGTATATAGATGTGCTTTGTCTGTCTGTTGCCTGTCTGTATGATACTCTTTACATGGTTGTTCATGTAAAACACAATCCAATCCCTTAACTGAACATTTCATAAGTAACTTGAACTCTGCAACTGTTCAACAGCTAAAAACAATGAAAAAGATCTAATTAAGCAAATTATCAGTTCAATTAAGTGTCTAGTTAAGTAATTGAGAGCTCAGTTGGAATGAAAACCAGCAGCCACAGTGGGCCCCCAGGACTAGTGTTGAAAAACACTGCCCTAGGTGATGACAAAGTTGAGATATCTTACTAGCAAACCCTAGCTTACCCTACTGTATATATATGATAGCATGTATGTGTTACAACCTAGGATTTAATACAGTACAAATTTATCTCGTACACTGTACTTTTTACATTGATTTAAAAAAAAAAAAAAAAAAAACATAAAAACCATTGGTCTCATTAATGGAGGTCTCCATACTTCTTTTTTTTTTAATTATTCATTTATAGGGATACTTTAGTCAGTTAAAGTACTATTTGAGTTATTACAAGTGCCAGTAAGAATGCTAAAAAAGTCCACATTGAGTATGTTTTACTAACGATGAAATAATAAATAACAAAAATAAAAGGCTTTAAAAAGAAATCTATTTCTAAACTAAAACCATTTAGAAAAGTTTCTTCCAAGAAGTCCTTTTTATTAAACATGTGTTTTAAGGAACAAAGGCGTGAGCACCAATATAAACTGTATCATGTTTCCAGCACTCTGGGATCCAGAATGCCAGGAATAATAACGTTTGTTCTTATGCCCAGACAGATCCTACACTGTCCTGTCTTCTGCAGTGCTGTGTAATACTCACTCTGGACAGGGCTGAGCCTCAGCCAGCTTCACTAATGAGCATGTGGCTTTAATAATAATATGGCTACTCTATTACAAAGATGGCACCGAGCCAGTGATTTAATGTTCTGGGGGTGGAGGGTCGGGGGTGGGGGGATGAGTGCAATGCAACATCCCATGGCATGACTCCTGAACAAAAGACCCAGTACAAAAAAAAGTAATAACCCAGGCAGTACTTAAATCAAATTCAGTACTGGCAGTGATGAAAGCTACATGCTGCAGACATTGGTTGTGGAATCCCTGTGAAGCCCGTAAGCCTTGTAAAATGTAGGCTTGCTTTTAGATGCCTTACTTTGTGTTCTGTAGCGCTTGTACTCACTCTAAGTACATCCTTCAGGATGGTAGTGACAGTTGCTTATTTATTAAAGGATGCACATGCCAGGAAACAGGTATATAGTGGAAACACCTGTTTGTACGGATGTCACGTATACAAAATCTCTTATCCATTTGTGATGAAACTTGCTGAGAGCCTTCTTTTCAGCTAATCGTTTGATACAAGAAGACGTCTGTTTGTCTGGCTTTATGTAATAATGTATCTATGTCACATTTCTATCTTGTCACTTCTATCTTGTGAACCAATTGTGATAAAACTTGGATACAACATTGAGAGTGTCAGAATCTGGGTATATATAGGTATGCGGAAATGTGTCCTTACTTATGATGGATGTAGGCCTTGTTGATTTCCTTTTTCATGATCCTTTTCTAATTTGGCAGGGGGCAATTTACAATTCATAGGTTTAGCAGCAAACTCAATAGAGTTAATTTATTTATGCCATTGGAGACTTGTGCTGGAGCGGTCCCGCTTCAGGCAGGAGTCAAAAACATGGGGCTTGATTGGCAAACTACTGTACATTACATTACTAAAGAAAAGTGTTTTAAGATTTAATTTAAAAGAAATTCAGCAACTTAGTTTTTTACATTTGTATTTAGTACAATGCAAATATATTCAAATGAATGGTTTATCCACTGAAGGCAAACATTTACAAATGTAGTTCATTATAAATTGTTTGAGAATTGAGTCTGTAATTCTTATTTTAACCTGATGATTTATGTTTCTATCACAACGTTTATGACTAATGTACTGTTATTTATGAGGATTTAAATTCATATTTAGGTCATATTTAGGTCAACGGTTATCTTGGTGACAAAGACAGCTGTGAAGAAAGAATCATCAGTTTAATATTTATTTTCTTAAACTAAAAACAAACTTTAGTGTCAGTGTGACAGGATTGAAAGGAGTCCCGGTCGTAATTCACCTTCCTGACTACCGGCAGTAGGGTTGACCGTAATTGAGTCAGGAGGCTGAACTGACTGACCAGACAGAAAGTTCCAGGTCAGACGGCCATCTTGGCCCAAGGCAGAACCATGTGGCTGCTGAGTCTCTTCATTGCAATCAGCTGTGCTGTGCTCGTCAATTGGCTGATGTGGGGCAGTGGGCTGATTGCAGGGGTGGGACTTGGCAGTATTTAGGCAGCATGGTTTTGCCATTCGATCTCCCTGTCCTGAACTGAAAACATGGAAGAGACGTGCTGTGCTTTGTTGTTTTGCTTTTATCAACCTGCTGTTTAGCAGGGGGGGACCTGTGCTGACTCTGCTGGCGTGTTCACAGTACTGCAGGAAGAGGGCGGCACTTGTCCAACAACCGCCTGTAAGTCATGGCAGTGACACGGGGAGGTGGGAACGTGGGTGTGTGGACTTTCCCCCTCTCTGAATGGCTGAGAGGCGAGTCTTGGGAGATTGCTAGCCCTAAAAAAATGCTCTGCTGTTTCCTCAGGTCTGCCCTTTTAAACGAGCCGAGAGTGCGGAACCGCTGGTCCACGACCGAGAACCAGTTGGAGAGAATGGAACAGAGGTTCAGAGCGAGACAGTGAGGGCGGGGAACCTTTGGGCAGACCCCTTAAAAGTATAGCTGAGCAGGCTAGTTAGCCGGCAGTGTAGGACGGTGATCCGGGTCGCACGGGCAGTGGCGACCGGGATATTGCTGCAGAGTGCATCACCTTTTCTTTATAGTTTTGTTACTGTTTTATTTTCCCTGTTTCTTTGTGCCTTCTGTTTTGAATTATTGTTTCGAAGCACCTGCAAGGGTGCCGGTATTGTGTACCCTCGCTTGGTATGCCCGTGGTTCTGTTTACCATCGTTGGTAAATCAGACCACAGACCCACAGCGCCATCGCGGGCTAAAAAGAAATAAGGCACCCTACAAAATAAAAATGGGCACCTGTGTGGTGTTTTCAAGTACACCTGTCTGTCTCCTGGTCAGTAAATTACCCACAACCCTTCCACATGCTGTAATTCACAGAAACCTGAAACTGTGGAAAACCTTGGTGGATTACCGCGGTGGGGAAAAAACCCAGGACAAGTTGGTATTCCTTGGAAGGTTGCCAAGAGGTGGTGAGAGGAAACCCACTGCAGCAGCACGGAGAAACCCTGTGCTTCCTTTGTTGTTTTTTTTGTAACCACAATGTTTTTGTTTACTCTTTTCATTTGAAACCTGAGTTTACCATTGCTGGTATTCCAGGTGGTTTTCTTGTTTGTTTTCTGCAATACTGGACTGTTTATTTTCATTGTGAGTTAAAGTAAAATCTTGCCCAGATACCATTGCTGGTACAGGGCTCCAGGACTAAATGTCACTTCCGGCTCCTGTGTGCTGCCATTTCTGGTCCTTCCCTAAGCTCTGCCCACTACCCTCCCACAGTCAGCCAGACTGATGAAGTCTGGCGACCCATAAAGCAGGTAGACTTGAATGATGTTTTCTAATGTTCCCACATTTCCTCGCCTTCCTAAAATTGGTTTCATCCTGCCAAAGGACTCCTGTAAGCTGTGCTTTGTGAGCTTCCATATTCTGACTGAGTTGTCTTCTCCTACTAAATGGCGCAGTGCAATGCAATGGCGATGCAATGTATCTGTACTGAAAGACAGATGTTAATGGTAGAATAGTACTGTTGTGAATTTGATATTATTTTAATCACAGATTTTGGGAGGTTTCAGAAACTAACTTTTCAAGGTATTACCTTACTGATGATGTAACCTTTAGCACATGTCAGTAGTGAATGACTGAGAGGTAGATCTGCAGTTAAGGTTCAGAGTAGCAGAGTATAGGACAGCAGGATCTATGGAAAGGAACCAGACTTTTGAAGAGAGCATTGTATATCTGTGAAGTCTTTGCAAATACTCTCAGATTTAAAGACTACTGGGAGTATTTTAAATAAATTGACAAAATGTGAATTGTGTTATTTTATTAAAGAGTCTCCTCTGACAGTTTATTGTAAACAAACCCAATCCTTACATGTCAATGTAACAGCATTATGATGTTCCACTGTTTTTACATTGTAGTATCAGTGTCAAGACTACGCAATATATAATAAGTCATCCTGTGGTCTGATAATGGTGCTGCAAGGGTTTCTTCATGCTGGTTTTTATTATGGTATCCTAAATTGTATTGTAGTAGTAAGAATGAATATATTAATTTATTTAATTTCTAGCAAGCTGAAATAACTATTAATAAAATAGTGGCATTAAATGCAATGAAAGCTTAACCAAGCAGCTGTCCAGCTCTATGAAAAGTAATTATTCATCATGCACTGTAATGTCAGTAAAATACTTTCTTATACATGTCTTAATCCACTCATAGATAATGTAAGCAAATAGTATATTTTAGAAGGGTAACACTTTTAAAGGCCATTGCACACTGGATCCGATAACGCATCCAAATTTAATGTGCTTCTAAACAGAAAGAAAAAAAACGATCACGCGCATTCCCTATTGCACCTTGCACACTGAGTCCGTAATTGTCGTACGACAGAGATGCATCAATTTTGGAATCAAAACAAGTTTGATCTGATGTGATGATTTGACGTGTGTTAAAAATGACATTGACCAATGAAAAATGACTGGGAAGACACGTGGGTTATTGCATTACCCTGAACAAAATGAAAAATCTAATTGTGTGTGCAGCCAAACAAAAATTACTTTATGAGAAATCCAACAAAATTACAAAGACTTTGTAAAAAAAGAACACATATGGAAAGACATTCCCCTGGATTTGAGCATGAATGACTTTTATTATAAAACATGAAAACATGGATTTTGTGCAGTATAGGTTATTATAAGCATATACTTTATTTCAATTGTAGTTGAAGTAAAGAAACAATGGCCTAACCTGGAGACACATATCAGAGAAAGAAACATGACAGGGCAAGAGTAGCAGGGCTGAACAGTCAGAAAAGATGGGCAGTACATGAAAGTGATGGAAAGTATTTTCGGTAGCTCACTGCTAGCTTCCCAACTTTTAGATATATATATTTAATACAGGAGCGAGTGTTTGAAAAATTCAATATTGGTCATATGGTTTCTGTTGCTATGGCAACCGTGTGGTGTAATATTATATGTTTTTTTATGTATTGCGTAACAACATTATTGTAGTCTTGTAGAAATAATTAGCAAACATTTTCCATCGATGTTTGCTGATCATTAAATTTATACTACATTTTAAATTTTTTGTGTTCAAAGGTACGTAAGAATGAACAGAATTGTATTTATTTTTTATTAAAATACTGAAACTAGGTATATTTACTGCAAAGCCTCCACTGCACAGTGCTCTGAAGTATGATATTGACGTATCTAGTGTGCAATGGATTGATGCATGACTTTTTTGGATGATGGATTCTAAATGACGGACGGATCCAGTGTGCAAAGGTCTTTAGTGTATCTAATGACTGTGTATTTATATAGTAGTTACATAGTAAATGCATGTTATGTTTTTCCAATGTTCATTCCAATGTTATTATGCACAGTTACAATGTAATTAACATAGATATTGTTTGCACAGTATATGTAAGTACACAATTGTATCAGAAAAGGGTTATGGTAAAAGGGTTAAGGGGTTAGGTTTAGAGTTATATCATGCAAAAAATGTACATATTAAGTACATTGCAACTATTCATAATAACGTTGTAACTGTGTACGTTCACATGTATTTACTAATGACAATGTTAATACACAGTAATTAGAGACACTCAATGCAAAGTATTTCCTTTAGAAGAATAGGCAATATTCTGCAGTGTTTGGCCAGTGCTGGGAAAGAGAGTGCCCACAGGCTTGTCTGAGTATTATGTGCATATCCATGTATGTTAGTTCATAAAGGTTGTATAGTATGGAAATGGTGCGATATGATGTTTTATAAAGCTGGGAAGCCAATCCAGTTTCCCAGCAGGGAGATTGTTATCCCCAACACTTTACAGTCTAGAAACTTATTTAAAAAGGGACTGGATTTTCAAGCAGCCCGAAGTGATTCAGTCCAGATTATAACCTAAAAACACATATATACTTATATTATTAAATACATTATTTATATCTTGGTTTATGTGTCATTATTTGAATTAGGGACATTGTAGCTAGTATTCCAGTCTATACAAATTACAAATGTGTAACCACCGTCGATGATCACAGATACTGCTTACAGACTGTGCTTCCTTTTAACTGTAGTCTGCTGTATACATAAGCTGTGGCTGTCTAATCTCAGTTAAACTGTGCTGACATTTTTCTTGTTTTTGTTTAATATTTGGTATTCCCCAGAGAATTACCCTGGCTTACAAAAGAGTTATTAGGGATTCCTGCGTATTATTCTTCCAGACCAGTACAGATGAGTGGGTGGCTTACATTAAGAAACTCTAAAGTCTGTCTCCTTATTACACAAGGCTCCAATATTACTGTCCTCCCCTTTCATCTGGTAGTCTACTTCATTAACAAGGAGGTAGGATGAGCAGCTTTGGTGTGGAAATTTATAATGACTGCATGGGTCTTGGCAAGAGCTCAAAAGACTGTTTGAAATATGGAGTGTTTCTACTTTGACCGTTTTTCATGTCATTCTTCATTCTTCATTCAAAGTTCCTTCATCATAGAATTGCTTTACACTCCAGAACAACCACACTGTGTAGGCTAATTACTGTTTTGACCATTTTTGTCTCCTTGTGTTACACACACATCTCTACAATTAAAAACAAAAATGCAACAGAGAATTAAAAAAAGAAAACTACTTGGAGTACCAGATCCCACAAGCCTTGCTTTGAACTCCAGCATAGATAAATTAAAAACTTCGACTCAAATAACAGAAGTGTTATTTTCTGAAATAATATAAAAGTTCGACAAATTACTGCCTGTCTGTTGAATTGAAGGCTTCCAGTTTTAGCAGTCACCAAAACAACTATGCCTCTAATTTACTGTATATCTCCCCCCCCTCTAAAGGAAACATACTTGTTCTGCTAAAATGAAGTTGTCATGTATTTCAAAGATATTAACATTTTATTCTGAGGTAGACTCCAGGGAAAATGGCAGCAATATTTTTTATCACTGTGAGTAAGTTTCTTATCCCTGGGGGTAGACTTGGTCACTTCACTTTGTTATCAGTTGCTCACCAGACAAAATTTCGAGATCCATATGCACATATCCATTAACTTCAATTATACTGTTCACAAACAAGTCACTGCCAAAAAAAAAAAAAAAGTACAAAGTCACACTTTCAGCTTCAGTGTCTGGATACTGTTGTATAGCAGAATGGCAATGGATTTGGATTTGAAGAGCAGCCCTACACACTTCATAAGAAACTAATGTTTCCTTTCCATCTGGCAATCTACAATTCTCTATGGATATTCTCAAGTAAATTGAAGTTGTATTATTTAAAAAAAAAAAAAAAAAAAAAAAAAAAAAAAAACTGCAAATGAGTGTGAGACAGTGAGATGTCAGTGAATATGTGACAAGGGGATTTACACTATTTTCAACATACAGTATTGGTCATGCTTAATGTTTCATTTAAATCAAACTTATGCAGCTATGTCAGCTGCTAGAACTAGAATGGCATTTTGTTTAATATAATTTATATGGTGCTGACAGTAAAAGCTCTTGTTTTCCACAATAGCTATAGCAGTTTAGCATATACTATATATATATATATATATATATATATATATATATATATATATATATATATATATATATACCTGTACATGAAACATATGTTAAACATGTGACATTGGTATCCCCAGTGCTACTTTAGAATTTTTAATAAAGACATTTTTGAGAATGTAAAAGAGAAAGAGATTTAGTAAGGAAATGCTTCTGAAGGAAATAAACGACCACATAAATCTGGACCCGAGAAGGGAACGATAGCAGGATTTGGAAAAATACTCTGAATGGCTGTGCAGATACTTGGAAAAAGTCCCTTCAAGATGTTTTTTTTTTTTTTGCAGGCAGCATTTTAGCAAGCTGCCTTTCTCTCGTTGGCTGTAGTCTATATAACTGAGTTCCGTCCAATGGCAATGAATGGAATTCATTTTCCTGACATTTTTACTGCTATACTGCCAGGTGTTGGCGTAAACAAAACATGTTTTGAAACTAGCATATACATATGACCGTTACTTAGTCTCGCCGTAAGAACTGGCCACTCTGACCGTATTATTTACTGCTGTATACATTGGGAGGTGTATTTGTTTGTAAAGTTTAAATCATGGTGAAATGGACAGGACTACAATCTCACTACTTTGTTTTGTGTTGAGGTTTCATTCAAATAACTGAATACCTAACAACAAAAAATGTGTTATAGGGAATAATTCTGAAAATCAGAGTCTCTGCACAGCCCCACTGCTAATGTAACAAATATACATTTGACAAATCTTTCCATACGACACTGTGACAGAGAAAGAATGAATCTTGGTTATAAATCTCCCTCCTGACCTGTGAGGGCGCTGTGTAAGGGAAACAGAGTTCCCAGGACTGGATGTTCATTCCAGTGTCAGTAGGAAGCCCGCCATCTGGAAAGGAGGCGGAATCACAATGCCAGAAGTCATCGCCTTAATGCGGTAGGCAATGTGTTGGTCATGGATTGGAGGACACTTAATTTCACGATATATAGTATATCAGGGGGTTTGACGAAGAAATTTGTTCCTTTTGTAGTGGTTACGAAAGACAATCACTAAAGGACCAAAAAGTACTGTGTTTGTTTGTCATTCTAACTGTATTCTTTTGCCATTATTAGACAGCTAAAACGATCAAGGAGCTGTCGCTAAAGGCCCGCACCAAACCTGGACAACACTGCACTACTGTTCACTAATAATTGTATTTCACCACTCACACTTAAAAGCACTCACTCTGGACGCGTGACCATGTTTGTGTTCTGTGTGTGTATTTGCTGTAATTATTATTTTGGGACTGAACCCCATCGTTTTTCTGAGCAGTACACATAGTTGTGTGTTGCCAGTGATTATTATTTACAGTTGTCAAATGACTTTTGGATTATAAATAAATCATCATTTCACTGTGAACTTTATTGTTTGTGATTACTTGAGCACTGAATCACCTCTACACCCATGTACTGTAAACCACTTTGCCACAGGCACACAGTACATTACATCACAATAGTACTTTTCCACACCAAAACACTAATATTAGTTTGTAACTAAGAAAGGATTATGGAAAAAAATTAAGGGTTAAAATAAATTAAATAATAAAATATTTGATCAAATAAAAAAGTGATCTGATTCTCATCTTTGACTGAATATGGTCTGGTGTATTTGGCAAACAGCGTCTGTATCTATTGGTCCTATGTGACTCCTACACACACATTGAGCTTGTGGGCTCAGTGAAAACTGATGCAGCTCAAAATAATGGTCTTAAATTAAGTAGGCTAAACTAGATTACAGAATCTGAGTCATTTACTTAATGCCAATGTTTCAGATCTGTTAATAGTGTTTTAGATACAAGACATGCAAGCATTAGTAGGTACAGAATTACAAATATAAAAGCCTATGTGCTGAAGTGACCAACAGCAGTTTGACACTGAGACCAGAACATGGGTACCTGTCAGCAATTGTAAGAGAGAGCCATTATATACACCAGAGCCAGTCTGTAATCATCAGCTCGCATGCAATTGCTTCAGTTACTTGATGCAGGATGAATATTGCTTGAGCTGAAACTGATGTGTGTGAGAAAGGATTCTGAGGTTGCTGAAAGAGAGTCTTGTAATCATTTATACCAGGGCAGGGTGACTGCATTTTCAATGACAACGGACTGCAAACTATTGATGTGCATACTTCATCACATTAAAAAAAGAGAATCTATGTATTTTCAATAGATGGAATATATCAGTCCTATATATATATATATATATATATATATAATATATATATATATATATATATATAACCTATATATATGGTATATATATTATATATATATATATATATATATAAATATTATAACATATTGGTTTTGACCGGCTATATTATATTATATACATTAAAACATATCTACATTGACTTAAAATATCTATTTTTGAATAAGCAGCCGCCAATCTGCTCACTTTGATGACCGGATAATTTGGATTTCACTCTACTGTATATGAAACATATGTTAAACATACAAAGTACATTACCATGGTCTGGTATCTTATTTAGAGCCTCATGTATATAGACTATTACATTACTAGCATTACATTACATGGTCCAGTGGTCAAAGAAAAGGGCTTGTAACCACTGAGGTCCCAGGTTCACATCCTAGCTCAGCCATTGACTCACTGAGTGACCCTGAGCAAGTCACTTAACCTCCTTGTGCTCCATTCTTTCGGGTGAGAGGTTGTTGTAAGTGATTCTGCAGCTGATGCATAGTTCACACACCTTAGTCTCTGTACGCTGCATTGGATAAAGGCGTCTGCTAAATAAACTAATAATGATTACTAGCACAGAACACGAGTTACAGCAGACAAACATACCACTGCATTAAAACATATTTTACATTATATAACTTTAAAATAATAAAAACGGCAAACAACTATTTTGGTGTTGAAATGATGTAGGGTGGTATGTGTAAAAGGGTCCTGATAAATGGAAACCTCAAGGCAGAATGGCTATGTATCCATTTCTTCAAATGCCACAATAATGTAAAATTGCACTAGAAAATGCGTGTGTGTGTTGGGGGGGGGTTGGACAAGTAAGCTTTCTGGAGGTAAAAAGGAAACAGCTTGTAATTGATTAAACCCACAAAACAGTTTTGTCACAGTTTAATTTAATCATATTGGGTAGCAAATGCAATCGTTTAGGAGACTTTGCCAAGTTGCTTTTAACAGGAAACACATGCCTAACACACGGCAACATTTCTGATGTAATCAAGGAAGAGTATTTTCATGATGTCTCACATTGACAGGTTTATGGGCATAAGCCATGTTTAGTGTTGAAGAAATCAAAATAGCAACACAACTTTTGCCAATCTGTCCCAATAAATGATCAGAATTATATTGTTTTTATCCTGATCCATCCCTCTCATCTCATGTAACCATCTATTGCTAGGAAAAATACACAGTCTGAGCCCAAACCTTACAATACATACATATTATGTTACTAGATTTGAATGTTCAAGAACTTTGTTCATTTTGTCTTTGCAATTTAATCTATGGTGCCTTCCATTGCGATGTGATGATGCTAATGACAATGTCACTGGGACTCACAGGAGGCAGCTTGGTTTAATCATTAGATGTCAAGACTAGGAGCTAGGATATCTTGGCCTTCAACCCCAGATCATCCATTTGTAGTTTGTAAGTGGATTTGTTCAACTTCTACTGTCATTAAAGTTGATAATCTGTTTGTCATAATGGTAATCTGCCTGCTACTAAATCAATCCTAATAGGTATAGCAGTAGGAGGTTATGCCGTGCTTTAACCAAAACAAAAAAACTGAAAATGGATAATTACTGTTTGGATTAATCTTAACTGAATCTTGCATCTTGGAATCTCTTTGGGTCTCATTTAGGAGTCCTGCTGATTACTGGCTGGTACTTTAGTTCACCTCTGGAATTTCTGCAGATAAGAAATGATGTAATCAACTGTAATAAAAAAAAAAATATCTTCTAACATGTCGCAGCAAATCAAGTTAAGCAAGAGACAGATGTGGTCATCTGATTCAGAAAACAATCATGACAGTTTATATAACCTGTCAAAAGCATTTTAGAAATCATCTTCCTTATAATATAATTGATATGCCTTGGGTAACACTTAACATTAGTGTCCATAATTACTGTGTATTTTGATAGTAGTTAGTTAGTAAATACGTGTGTACTTTCTTACACATAATTACAATGTTATTGTGCATAGTTACAATGTACTTAATGTGTAATTTTTTTGCATGCTATAACCCTAACTCTAAACCTAACCCTAACTCTAACTCCTATCTAATAAAATTGTAATTATGTGTAAGTACACATGCCAGTCAGTATTACTAATTAACTACTATGTAAATACACTGTAATTAGGGTTAATTATGTAAAGTGTTACCATACTTTGTAATCGATTGGGATTTGACAGTACTATTTCTTAAAATGCAAAAGTGGTCCAGCATGAGATCTGTTTGGCAGCAAACAGGTTAAATAAGCAGATGATAGCCCCGATATGGTATAATACCATGGCAAAGAACCACTAAATAGAAGTGAAAAGCGTAAATAATATGGGGCTAAACCTTGGGCAGAGGTATAAACTCCCCAGTGTCAAAATGTACACAACGTCCAGTCCAGCATAAGATTTAAAGGGTCTAACTTGCCGGAACCCTGCAGTCCAGCACAGTCACATTCGCCAGTGTCTGCGACATGAACAGTCAATACAAACTAAAGTAATAATTATGACTAATTAAGCTGATAAGATACTGTACCGCATCTTTGTAAACTGGAAGACGTGTATCAATGGCAGAGATGGCTGTTCATATTCAAAGGTCTTTGAGACAGTGAACACATTAGGAACAATAAGAGTGAACTTCAATACATGTGATACACTCATACAAAGTGTACAATACATAATGACAAAGCTGTATATTGTACAGAGTTGCTTGTTTATGTGACAGAGGTAAGAGATATAGTCAAGCTTATTTTGTTTCTTAGGACTGAGTGGTACATATTTTTGGCTGGTTTACTGGATTAGCATACCCTGTGCTACAAGTTTCAAAATTAACTAGTCAGAAAGGTCTATGAAAACCTAGGCACCATAATTTATGTTGAGGTCTTTTCACTGTATCTTGTAATTGTGATGCAAGTGTTGTTGAATTTTCACTCAGAAATGACAGGGAGGCATATACATTTTTGTAGCCTCAGACCATAGCCTACAGTTTACATGGCTACTGAAAGAAATAGTTTGAAACATGTTATTCTTTGTCATAATCTCAGCAGTCTGTAGGCCTCTGACAGGCTGGCGTCGGGTGACAGGAAGAACACAAAGGTAGTACTGCAGTTGAAAAGAAGCGCTGTTTATTTTAAATACAAAAATAAATAAAATATTTAAACAAAAACTAACACTGCTCACAGAGCACAAAAATAAAAGGTTTAAACAAAAATAAATCTCGAACACAAACTAATACGATCAGGCTGGGCAATAGCCTTCGTTGATCTACTTCTTTTAGTCTTACTTTATCTCTCTTCTCCACACTCGTACACTGCTCCATACACCCACACGGAGTGTAGGGAGCTGTGGGTTTACATACAGGTGGCCATCTCCCGATTAGCAACAATTAATTCGGGAGATGGCCACCTTTTGCACGAGGTTTTTATTAGGGATGGGGCTTCCCATCTACGCTGCAACACACTACAAAAATAAACCATATGGCTATGCCGTCAAAACAATAACAAATACAATAAATAAATCACAATACACAAATACAAAATAACACAGGGGCAGAGGGGGAGACCCCATTCTAAAAATAAACACAAATAATATACAGGACTCCTTGCCCTGTCACAAGGCCCTATATGCAGTATACCATAATAGTTATCTGACAAATAAACATTATGCAAGTTACTCATGGGTTTCCTTTTGCAGTTCAGCAAAGTCTTTTTCCCGGCGGTGGAGACTGTGAAGCTCTTTCACAAAAACTGAAATGTATTTAGTGTCTTTCAGTTAAAATATATTAAATACTCCACCCACTCGAAATATAAATCCGCTTACAGTGCCTATAGAAAGTCTACACCCCCTTGAACTTTTTTCACATTTTGTTGTGTCAGTGCCTCAGAGTTTCATGCATTTAAATGAGGATTTTTTTCCACTTATCTACACACCATACTCCACACTTTAATGGAAAACAGGTTTTTATTGAGAAAAAGATTATATATTAAAAATACAAAACTGAAAGATCATAATTGGATAAGTCTTCACCCCACCTGAGTTAATACTTGGTGGAAGCACCTTTGGCAGCAATTACAGCTGTGAGTCTGTTGGGATAGGTACCAACTTTGCACACCTAGATTTGGCAATATTTGACCATTCTTCTTTACAAAACTGTTCAAGCTCCTTGGGGAGCATTGATGGACAGCAGTCTTCAAGTCATGCCACAAATTTTCAATTGGATTTAGGTCAAGGCTCTGACTGGGCCACTCAAGGACATTTACCTTTTTGTTCCATAGCCACTCCAGTGTAGCTTTGGGTCATTGTCATGCTGAAAGGTGAACTTCTGTCCCAGTTTCAGCTTTCTTGCAGAGGACGGCAGGTTTTCCTCAAGGACTTCTTTGTACTTTGCTCCATTCATTTTTCCTTCTTACCTGACAAGTGCCCCAGTCCCTGCCGATGAGAAACATCCCCATAACATGATGCTGCCACCACCGTGCTTCACAGTAGGGATGGTGTTCTTTGGGTGATGTGCTGGGTTGAATTGCGCCAAAGATAACGCTTTGCATTTAGGCCAAAAAGTTGCACAGTTTTGTCATACCACAAAATGTTTTGCCACATGGCTACAGAATCTCCTGAGTGTTTTTTTTTGCATAATTCAAATGGGATTCAAGGTGGGCTTTCTTGAGTAAAATACAGGCCAGATTTGTGGAGTGCTTGGGATATTGTTGTCACATGCACACTTTGACCAGTCTTGGCCATAAAAGTCTGTAGCTCTTGCCATTGGCCTGTTGGTAGCCTCTCTGATCAGTCTCCGTCTTGCTTCATCCAGTTTGGGGGGACGGCCTGATCTAGGCAGGGTCTTGGTGGTGCAATACACCTTCAACATCTTAATAATCATCTTGACCGTGTTCCAAGGGATATTCAAGGCCTTTGACTTTTTTTTATACCCATTCCCTGATCTGTGCCTTTCAACAACTTTGTCCCAGAGTTCTTATGAAAGCTCCTTGATGCTCATGTTTGAGTCTTTGCTTTGAAATGCACTACCCAGCAGAGGGAATCTACAGGAACTGCTGAATTTTTTCCCGAAATCAGGTGAATCACTACAATTTAACACCCGTGGAGGCCACTTAACTTGATGTGTGATCTGAAGGCGTTACACCTGAGCTAATTTAGGATTGCTATTACAAGGGGGTGGACACTTATCTAACCAAGCTATTTCAGTTTTTATTTTTAATTCATTTTTTTTTTTTTTTTTTTTTTTTACAAATTTCTAGAGTATTTTTTTCACTTGGAAATTGTGGGGTAGGATGTGTAGATAAATGAAAAAAAAAAACAATTTTAATGCATTTTAATTCCAGGCTATAAGGCAACAAAAGGTAAACATTTTGAAAGGGGGTATAGATTTTCTCTAGGCACTGTATATCGAGGGCCGCGATATAGCGAGAGAACCATAGAAAAACAAATTGGCTTACAAATACTGTACAACCACTCTCGTTTTATCGTGGGCATCAGGGTCCGGTATATGTGCTCTATGAAAACCCGCTTTTCTCATTTTTCGTATAAAAAGCAGCACACCATTTTAATTCGTACAGCGGAGGGTAATTGCTTCTCATCAACTTCAGTCTCCAATTAATTTCATGAGTCTTCCTCTCCTTCCTCAAATGCCCAAACCTGCTGCAGTGAAAGAATCCATTCCCAAAAACAACATAGGAGGCTTGTTGCTAGGGAGCTGACGTCACTGCCCTGTGACTTTTGCTAGTGCATTGCTGCTGACACACGTGAACACCTCGCTGGATAAAATAAAAACAGCTTCAGCAAGTAGGTATTTAATTTGCTTTGTGTTATTGTGCAATGCATGTGTATATGATAACAGTACAATATTAATGCTTTGTTTGTAATTGTTTTGTAAATTGTTTGTTTGTTTGCAATATCTTGCGTAATATAATTTGTTTTACGTAAAAACATTTCTGTGTTTTTTTATTGAACTAAGTTTCTTTTTAAGCTTCCTATTGATTATTTTTTTTACATATTATCTGATTCAGTGTTTAAAATTAGGTCTAGTCATGACAAAAACGGCACATTCTGTCAACTTGACAAATCTGTCTAATACAGCCCTTAATCCTAATATTTTTTTATCCCGACCATTTCATAAGTATTTTAACAGTGAGAGAGAGAGAGAGAGAGAGAGAGAGAGAGAGAGAGAGAGAGAGAGAGAGAGAGAGAGAGAGAGAGCTTTTATTGGGATTTTAGCACTGGTTTTAAATGAGGCATTTTAACTGAGTGTGTTTTAGACAACCATTTTAGAGTCGATTTGGCAAAGCGGGAAGAAGAGGTGACTAGGGGCTTATGGTTTTTAAAACTTTTTTTTTTTTTACCAACGTTGTTGTTTCTCTGCCCCTCCCTGATAGGTGCAGTGAAGGAGCCTCAAGGGTTGCTGGACCCGACCATTGTGTTGACACTAGACACCCAGGAGGATTGGACTCAGGTGTGGACAGATCGTTGGAGTCCAGTAGGTGGGGCCTCTGCACTGCCAGTTGTATTTTTCCCTATTGTTATTTTAATACTTTGCACCCTTGCCCAGTGCTGGGCCCTCTTTTTATTTTGATACTTTGCCACTCTAGCCAGTTAGTGGGTGGTGACTGATTTGCTGAAGTATTAACTGCTTTTGCCATTTCTTTTACGATGATGGTGTTGTCTGTCTCTGGGCACACTGGTCTCTATTCTCCTACCTATGTTGCAAATTAAACGAACCTGTGCAAATTAATGGTTTTATTGTTGTATACTGGGTCCTGGTGCCCACTACCACCATGTGGCATAGTCAGACTACATATATATTTTTACTGCCTTGCCAACGTGTACCATGACACTTCATTATATGTGACCATAAAGAACCCCAAGGCTGCCCCCCCCCCCCCGGAACACACATCTAAATCTCAACAACAGTTGTGCTAATATACTTTTCAAAGCCGGGGGACAGAAGCAAAAGAGCACAAGATGTTAGTAATTTAGCAGCTGTTAGTTAGAACGGCTCACTAAATAAATCAGAATCATTAGCAGACCACAGCATTCCAAACAGGATGTGATCCTGTTGAAGAGACACACTGGCATAATCATGGTATATCATGGTACTGCAATAGATGGTTCATACCATTATGATACCATGAATCATACTTCGATTATAACTACCCTTGTTCTTCCACAGCATCTGTGGTAGAAGTATTACATTGTTAATGTAGTGCCCCTTCACTGCCATTGAAGACATGATAGGAAGGTCTACTGCTTTGTCAAGTATCCAGTTTCTCAAAGAACAGTGTTTTTACTGGGGCGTCATGTTCATACAGTAATATGCATCCATAGAGGTGCATACTGTCGATACATATACAGGTGCATTAATAGACTCTCTTTGTCTGAATGAGATGATTTGGGGCTGAGAATAGTACATATTAGAATACCCTAACGCACCCACACTTACACACAAGGTTTTCAAAAAATACACATATTTAAATCCATATATACATTTTCACTATACCATGCACTGTCCCAGAAAGCCTGTTCAAGATAAAGAGGAAAACACTGTTAGAGTTGCTTGTTTTTGAGAGAGGTAAGAGATATTGTCATCAGCGTCATGCCGGATCATCCCAGATTTACCAGCTTTTGCATAAGATACCCATTCATAGCTGGTCTGAGTGTCCAAAAATGCACATGATGTCGTGACTTTCTGCACAGCAGCTCAGAACTTCAACTACTAAGCTAATCATCCGACAGGGAGCCCAAAAAGACAAAACAACTGACAGCAGTGTCTTTACACAATGTCAGCAATTTTTGGGGTTACGCCCTCACCATACAGAGCGATTTTAGGTTGAAAATGTTCCTTCTCCCATGCTGTTCCATAGTCTCCTTTAATAAGCTAAATGCATTACTGTACTGGATTGAAAAACAAGCTGCAACTTGTTTGATTCATGAGATGATAGGATGACCAGAGTTATTTTAAGCCACTACATCCTTAACCCTAACAAGGCCACTGAGGAATGTACAATCCTTGCAGTCTCTAAATATCATTAAAGGGGCTTTCTAGAAAACATATCTATCAATTAAAAAATGTGTTTATTCATGCTTAGCAACAGAATATGCATAGGGCACACATAAAAAAAAAAAAACATTTTTCCAATTTCTCCCAAAAAAATAGAGTTTTCAGAATGATGTATTTTATTAAGGTTTTCATAACATTATCAATAAAGTTTTTGTTATAAATAAATACACACCTCATATTTATTTACTTACCACAAGTAAGTAAAACAAGTACCCATTAAAATATCATCAATTATTGCCTCTTTTTTTGCTTTTTTGCAATTTGATTTACATGGCGCTTCTCCACGGACCCTGTAATGAATCTCATTCTAGCAGCCGATCAGTTAATAACACTGGCATCAGCATAAGCATGCTTGGCTCTCGATTATAGAGTTTGCTCTTAAGTTGAATGGTAAGTTGTTCAACTTTGAACCATATAGTTTGCTGTTTGTGTCCAACCCTTGCCTTTCCATTACATTCAATGGGCTGAGATGACAATTAATTAAAGCCTGACCATCCATTAGGCTCACTGTCCTCCTGTCTCTTGCCTGAATTTCCATCCACTGTTACAGGGTTATGTCACTGCAACAACTCCTAGCCCAACCCAGGTGTCCTTCTCTATTGAAACTAAAACAACCTAATAACTAAATAAAACGCAGGGTATTAAATTTAGCAAGGAACCCATGATAGAACATATGGGTCAGAATGCTACTCCTGCTGATTTGCATGGACTTCTGGGAAACAGGCAGAAAGTAGTGCCTGAATATGGGGGCTGGAACAACAAACCACTATACTTATTTAGTCTCTGCAAACAGGACATGTCCCTGCCATGCTAGTACAATATTATGTTGCTTTGTTAAAAGGATAAAATGTCAAGAAAGCAGTGAAAAACACTAAAGTGAAAACTGTTAATAAGAATTCGATGTAGTGTGGTTAATGAGAATGTTGTTTCACGTGCACTTAAACAAAATCTCACTAGACTAAACAAACATTGTTTTAAATTCTCAGAAGAGTTGTTTAGGTCAGACATCTTTCACGAGCTGTACGCAAACAAAGAATGGACACACTTCCCTGTCTGCATGCTTTTAAGTAAGTAATGAAATAATATAGAACACAGTCTCCAGCACATTTTTATTTTAATGATTACTTCATAAGGAAAATGTTGCATGCTGTCATGCTATTCATAATGATAGACTTTGTTTGATTCTTTAAAGGTCCCTGGTCTGGCTGCTTTTTACATCTCCTAAATAATAAAGACTATAGCTGTTTTTTTTAATCTTTCCTTTACTTGAAAGTGGTCATATGAATCTTTTTTTTATATATTTATTTAAAAAAGAATAATTATAATAACACCTGCAAATAACAAACTAGGCCTGTGACCCTTTTTAAACAGATGAGTTTTGTTTCATTCACTCTCAAATGTTTATGAAACATTCAAATATTCACTGACAAAACAACCAGTTATAATTAAACATTATCAGCAGACACGCTTCCTGATTGGATTGGGTTATAACATTTGAATGTCAAAATACAGCCAGTCTAGTTCCACGAGCAGAGTCATCATTAAGTTTCAGCACTGGCAGCACAGGGATACTGCTGAAAGTCAGACCGCAGCTAGATGGTTATGAGGACCAAGCTCTCTCAGAAACAACACTCTGACAAGAGACTTAGCACAAGACTTGAACATGAACCCACTTTGGGAAATGCCAGACAGCTAAATTAGGTGATCTGTGACCTCTGTGGAGGATTTGATCACGGATGATTAGTGAATCAGACTAAAAGAAACGGCAGACTTCCTGGACCGCCCAATGTACGCAAGATATCACTGTAGGCCATACTATACACAGGATGTTGACACCAGGCCAAAGAAAGGCATTCTCTCTTGAAAAGTAACTAATCCTTTATTCATTAGTAACACAGACTTTGTAACCTGAGGATGAGGGTGTAATCAGTATAATGTAAAATCGTACAGATAGGAGATGTGGCAGCATCATTTCAAAATGATTTTAGAGCGCAGAGAACAAATAAAATCTAAATTAAGCCTTACCTTGTGGTTCACCTTGGAATCCAGAGATGCCACATTTTGTAGGTTACTTGTCGGCCCTTTGGAATTCATTTGACGATTCAGTATTGAAGATTTTTGGCCAGATATTGGGTGAGTTGGTATTAGTGTGTATGATGATATCACCAGGCTAGGTGAGTCATTATGCTAATGTATGCTGACATAAATTACACACTGTAGCACCAAACTGGTAAATCTACTTAAGTTGCAATTTGGATCAGTTTTGAATGCCAGCAGCAAAAATAAGGCATTTCTCATTCAGAACTGATAGGATTGGAGATTATTGTTCGAGACTTGGCTTCTTGCTTATTTGCACTCATAAAATGAGATCAGACTTGAGTACTGTTAGTGCAATAATGAAAATGATCGATTTATATTTAGAGGACACGGCTGACTGTGTACCTTGTATTTCTATATACATTGTAATTCAACACAAAATGCCTTTCAGATTGCAGTAGACAGTGATTGCATCAGTTGCAGCTGGCCACCACCTCTGATAACTATGGAACTGTCTCTGTTTGATTTTATCTTGTGCTGTAGTAACAGAGAACTGCCTGAGACAGGAGAAAAGTTACCCCCGTAGGATATTATGCTCGTATCAAAGGGACTGTGGAGAAGGCCTGGATCCCTGTCTGTCAGCAGTGCAATGTGCATGCTTAGCATTGGATGTCATAGAGCCAGTGGCTGGGTTTGATTCAGTAGTACTCCACAGCTCACTCCCCACTGGAAGTGATAATGAGGGATAGAGTGAAGGGTGTATCAAGCCACAGACTAGCAAAATTGAAAATTAGACTAACTGCTAGAGACGATATTAACGTAGTACGTGACACTGTGATAAACCCAGAAGATTATCTTTCTGGTACACACTCAGGCGTGGAACATACCTGTGAATGCATTGAACAAGATAAGCCTGGGGTGGCCAGAGAACAGCCCCTGACAACAGGGCAGCACTTGGGGATAATATCAAGCATATAGATCTAGTAAAAACTATTTGGGATCGGGTGGTCCAGCGGACCACTCCCTTAGCTGTAGTTATAGTTAAAGTGCATACAAGGGAGAATACGTACATTGCAAAAAACAATGCAGAAGCTGACAAGAGCAAATGCTGCTGCTACACTCCCTCTGCACGTTTCTTCTGTGGTTGCGCTTTCTGCAAAAACAGAGCACATTGATGTCACTGAAGCCCAAGCTGAACTCAACACACAGACACAAGTTGAATTGTTGATTAAGCAAGGCTGTTATCTCGATGGCAATGCTCTGGTAGCCCCCCACAGCGTAACAACGCTCCATGATAAATGCCACCCACCACCCACCCACCCTGGATGCACCAGCACACTGGCAGAAGTGTCCAAGGATTGGTGCTTGAATGGAATGGGGTGGGACAGAGCAAAATACTGTCAGCAATGTTTAATATGTGTACAACGTAATGTAGGTAAACCCATTAAGACACGAATGGGACATGATATACCAGCAGTTAAACCATGGCAAAAAATTCAAATTGATTTTATAGGACAACTTCCACCATGCAAAGGGTACAAATACTGTCTTTATTGACAAATTTAGTAAAAAGGTGGTAGCATATGCCTGCAAAACAAATACTGCAACGACAGTAGCTAGAATATTAGCTGAAATAATCATTCCCCTCTGGGGAACACCTCTTGAAATTGACTCAAGACTTTACAGGTAAAGTTATGAAGGAGTTATGCAAACTCATGGGAGTTAAGTAAAGGTTCCACATACCATACCATCTGCAGAGCTCTGGTATGGCAGAAAAGGGGGTGAGGTGGAACACAGTGCTCCCTTATGTTCTAATGAGAATAAGAGCAAGCCCCTCTACAGCTACTGGTTGGACACCCTATGAATTAATGACAGGAAGACGCATTATGGACTGGGAAGGAGTCGGACAGCAGTCCTGGCAATGTCAAAACATTTGCGAGAGTTATACAAACAGTCTCAAAAACAACAGGAAATTACTGACACACAAAATCGACAAAAGGAGGGTGAGGCACCCTCCAGACCTGAACCTGGTGACAAAGTAATGGTTAAGATATACCCTTGAGCAGGAGGGATGACAGCACGGTGGCACGGACAACATGATATACTCATGATCACACACACAAGCGTGGCAGTAAAGTTATTACACAGAGTCAAATGGGTTCACTCTTCTCAGACTAAACCATATAAGCCAGTAGACACAAGTGAATTCACCTTTTCTGAGTTCCACCAACCATTAGATAACTATGTTTTGTCTTTACAGAATTTAAGGAAAGCAGCAGCACTAACTCTTCTTGTTGCAGGTACGGCAGGATCAAGATCCTGGGCCCCTTCGCTGGATAACTTGGAACGTGGAATAACAATGATTCCATAGATTGGAATTACTATAGGTGGTTCACTAGACAGCCAGAAAATGCTAGTGGAATAGATTGGCCCTGTAGGACAGATATCATTCAATTAATACAGGGCAGAGAGATTGGTGATGCTAGGTACAACTTAGCTAATGAAACTGGATTTGCACAACCGAAGAATTTCTGCACAAACTGTCAGAAACCATCTCAGGGAAGCTCATCCTCACCAGGGTCTTGATCTGACTGCAGTTCGGTGTCGTAACCGACTTCAGTGAACAAATGCTCACCTTTGATGGCTACTGGCATGCTGGAGAAGTGTGCTTTTCACGTATGAATCCTGGTTTCAACTGTACCGGGCAGATGGCAGCAGCGTGCATGGCGTCATGTGGGCGAGCGGTTTGCTGGTGTCAACATTGTGAACAGAGTGCCCCATGGTGGCGGTGGGGTTATGGTATGGGCAGGCATAAGTTACGGACAACGAACACAATTGCACTTTATCGATGGCAATTTGAATGCACAGAGATACCGTGACGAGATCCTGAGGCCCATTGTCGTGCCATTCATCCCCTGCCATCACCTCATGTTATAAGGTATCTGTGACCAACAGATGCATATCTGTAATCCCAGTCATGTGAAATCCATAGATTAGGGCCTAATGAATTTATTTCAATTGACTGATTTTATGTGAACTTTAACTCAGTAAAATCTTTGAAATTGTTGCATGTTGCGTTTATATTTTTGATTAGCCTCCAAAGGGACTAAACATGACAAAAGATGACTGTTACTAACAATACCATAATGAGGGATGGATTATCCACAACAAACCATATGAAGGAACTATACAGGGTGAATGGCAATATGGTTGTTGGTATGGGAGCTGGGGAGTTATTTGAGGGAGACATTACACAACTATAAATAACTATAGATTATGGCAAAAAAATAATGAAATATGTTTGTCTACAGTAGCTCACCCTTGAATAAGACACAACGCATTTAGTTTGAATTAACACGTCGCAGATGTGGAGAGTACACAGGAGACATATATCTGGGACCCAAAATTAAGTTGCCCAAATCAGAGTGCTCCGACGTATGGCCAGGCCCCAAGATAGGCTAGTTCCTGTGGAGCCCACCAAAACATTATACACAGGGATAATATGGCAGACAACATTGGTAAAAGTGGACCTGGATAGTATTGCTAGACAATACTATGCCCAGTGCCCCAAATTCAAAAAATTGCAAAAAATAGTAAATGACACACTGAAAAAGGAAGCAAATTATTACAGGACCAACGCAGGTTCAAGAACCAAACCAGGGCTCCTTGATGATGTTGCAGGCTGGTTTGGAGCAATCAAGTCAGGGTTCAACTCCATTAATGAAACTCTACAAGAGTCACGAGACAGAGGCCAGTTTACCTCAACCACTGACGCGATCCAGAAACTGGCCTCTGCATTGGAAATGGTGGGTCAAGGGACACAAATGACTATAATTATTGTTAAGAAGGTGCTGATTCCAACTGACCAGGATGATAGTCAAACTGCTAGGGAAGAAAACTGTTATAGGTTTGGTTTTGCTTTGACACGTGATGTAATGCTTGCCATTAGGGATTTAGACAGAGGGTGGCTCCCCCCTATGGAGAAATGACATACTACAACAACTAGAGAAGGGCAGATACCCAGTGGTAACCGCTCTGGAGGATAACATTGTAATTAATACAGAACGATGTGAAGGACTATGCTTTACAATAACTGTACTGTACATGGTGGGAAAAGAACCTACAGGCAAGGCCATTAGGGTCGAAAGTGTTGTATTTATGGGAAAATTAGTGGCTGTTCCAGATGTAGCGTGGGTGGGGAAAACCACATGTGGGGTCACTGTATATTTGTGAAATGCAGAATGTATTGAATTTGGTGTAAATATTTTGTGTGCTCACTTAGGTAGTGCTAATTCCTCTAAAATGATTCTTACTGCTAAAATATTTGATACTAACGGATATGGGAAGGGTGCACAAACAAGAAATGGTACTTAGTGTGTGACTACCTCTGTAGGTAACATGACAGTCGGGAATAGGGCAGAAACTTGTAAAATGATGCTGAGTATGTGTTTTACACCCAAGGGGATTGTGCAAATTGGCCATCTAACAATCCACCCTACCCCCAACATGAATGTAAACACTCTCATCAGCCAGGACCTTGCCTGGCTAGAGAGAGTACATCACACACAACTAATGACAGCTTTGCAACACATACAGGAGGAACTAAATAAGGTCGGAACAAGGGTGTCAGTAGCACAAGCATAGCTGGCCGGTAATCTTATTTTGGCAAATGCACAGACTTGTGGATGGGGAATTTTGTGTGGCCTAGGGGGTAATATCGAGTCTGACTGGGCAAATTGGTGGAATGTGACAGGACACATAGCCACTGTCTGTGCCATGGTAGTATTAGTTGTAACATTGATTGTTGTTTGTTATGTGAAACATATTTTAAAACACCAACAGAAACTACTGTCAGACTTCATAATGGCTGCAATGGTCTGCAACCTGTCTGCAGTAGAACATGAGAACTACAGCAACCAAGACTACACCCCACTGAAACAAGCATGACATGGATTAAAGGAAAAGAAGATGCAAGGACGACCCCCGCTAAAAGACAAACCATGTGCTAGCAACCTCTGGTTTGGATCCCCGGATCAAGAATCATCTGTGTTTCAAAAGGAGGGACTGAGGAGGAAAATTATTTAATTCTGACAAACTTTATATCTTGTGTGTTAAATGTGTGTACCTTTTATTTCTATATACATTTAATTGAACATGAAATGCCTTTCAGATTGCAGTAGACAGTGATTGCATCAGTTGCAGCTGGCCCTCGGGCTTGTGAACAGTACTCCCCATCCCCGGTCCACCACCTCTGATAACTATGGAACTGTCTCTATTTTGATTTTATCTTGTGCTGTAATAATGGATAATTGCCTGAGACAGGACAGAAGTTACACCACAGTCGACACCCCATCAAAGGATTTACACCCTGTCCCCAGGAAAGAACTTCCCAGAACAAACTGGTCCTGGTAGACTCTAGCATAGCCGGAACCACATGTAATGAATGAAAGGCTTTGTCACAAACTTCTGTGACATCCCACCCAGACACACACCCTACCCTGTAAAACATTGTATAAAATCTATTGTAACCCTTGTGTACGTTAACAGTGTTTACCGACTCTTCCTTTGTATACATCGATTAAAATAGCTGGATCAACCTGAATCACGAGTCTTTTTGGATAAAGGAGAATAAATCAACTACAATATTTGCTGTTGCAATCAAAATTGCTATATAATGTTTTTTAGTATATATAAAAAAAAAAAAACACAAAAACATTAATGGTTTAGCTGTAGAAAATTCCTGAAAGCCTGTTAAAAAATGTTAAAAATGTACACCATTAATAAAATATTACTTTCTTCCTTTTGCTAAAATGGTTTTACACATAAAACAAAAAATGAACTCACATAAATTCACATATATGCCAACTGTTTTAAAAACAAAGAAGAGGGTTCAGAATATTGTTGTCATATTAAACAGAGTTTAAATGTCACCTACAAAGACATAAACACACTTTCAGATACACAGAATCAACACCGTAAGGGTTAAAATAGCTGATTACTGGATTCCACGTGTCAGCTTCAAACAAGCCACAGCAAGAAACAGCTCCACTGTAACACGTCACTGTGATATTTTAGTATCTTACATATGAAGTAAAAGCTTGTATAAGAGTAAACACTGGGAGAGTTTCTGTGATACGAGACTTGTGACAGCAGTGAAAAGTGTCAGGCAAAATGTTTATCTTGTAAAGTCCTAGCATTGTTGTTCATTAACTTTGTCTCAGTGCAGCCACTTAATACCTCACGTTTGTGTTACCGGTTGCTACCAGCCTTGGTGTCCACTGTTTGGAAATCTGACTAGCATGCATTTTTTGTGCTGTATCTTAAGTGTTCTGTGTTAGAGGTGGCATTTTAATCTGAGACAAAGCATTGTAGCTTCATTCTGCAATTAACTGAGTCAATGAGAAAACTTTGCCCTTGACAGAGCAAACCAGTGACATGGAGGGAAGTTTAATTTCATTTTTCTCTCATGACTCCTGTCCACCCATTGACACAAGTGTAGTTATGGCCCATAGGGTTTAGTGTTTTGCTGCGTTATATGTCTGCTCTCAAGTAGCGTGCTGTCAGTCAGGTTTGCAAAGTGACATGTTCCTTTGCTTAAAAAAGGAATCTGGATATGTAATTAAAATAAGAGCAGGGGTGCGAGTCATCGTATAATGCTTGCAATAAATAGTTTTTTGTTTTGTTTTGTGATTGGAAGCCTGTGTCTGTTAGGTTGACTGTGCAGTAGACTTGCTCTCAACAGGCCTTGTAAGGGCTAGTTTTATAAAAGGATTTCCATTACATGAGAGTATATGTTAAAACTTCATGCTGATTTGAACCGGGCTTTCTCGCCAAGATAAGCACCAACTAATACGTAGCTTTACAGTAAACTAATGTGATCCATCTGCATCTCCATCCATTTGTGTTTCTTTCCATCTGATGATGTAGATATCCTTCTGCCTGGTGTTGATGGCTGAAGTGTAATGCTAGCTCCAGGGATCAGCTTATTTTGCCTCCCCAGAGCATCAGAACACACAATGGATGCAATGCTGGCTCCAAGGATCAACCACATTGCGGTCTCCCCAGCTCATCAGCATGACAACTGTCTGGATTGAGCTAAGTAGGATACATCTCTGGGGTCTTCAAGTGGGCACCTACCATCCTCAGTGTTTCATCAACTAGCCCACGACAAGAGGGCTCAACAGTGATTCTGGTGTCCCAGCATCACCCCCCTCCATCCCCCACTCAACTCAGCCCAGATTACTTACCCGCACATCAACTTTGCTTTCTTTCTATTGTGCTTGAGATCCCCAGCCAGAATCTTTCTGTCTCAACCACAGCCAGTTGCTGCTCCTTTCTGCTGCTTTGGATAAGTTCTTCACTGTGTGATGCAACTCTTGGCCACTGAACCCAACATCTCTGAGAAACTGGGTTGTAGAGTGTGCCACAAATCCTCGACAGCCCACCTCCACTGGGTAAACCTAGACTGTCCATCCTCGCTGTTCCGCTTCAGCAGCTAATTGAGCATACCAAAGTTTCTTCCTCTCATACACCTCATCCACAACATCCTCCCATGGCACTGTTAACTCTACCAGATGAACAAGGCGTGCTGTTCTAGACCACAAGACAATGTCTGGTCGAAGGTTAGTGTTGGCAATCTCAGATGGAAAAATAAGCCGTTGACCAACATCTGCCAGCATCTTCCAGTTGTCCTGGGCGAGGCTTGGTTTTAACACTTTTTCTTGGTGGTTGCTTTCCTGGATGGAGGAATATTGTCTTTTGTGTGTAATGCTTTGATGGAACTGGTGGCAACTTATTGGTCAGGTTACGCTTGCCTTCCAATGCTAAGGCCAAACATCGCAGCACCTGGTCATGGCGCCAAGTAAATAGTCCTTGGCCAAGACCCACCTTACATCCTGTCAAAATGTGCCTTAATGTTGCAGGTGATGAACACAAAGGACATGAGGGATCCTCACCCACCCAGAGGTTTAAGTTCTGTGGTGATGGGAGAACATCATATGTTGATCTGATGAGGAAACTGATCCTGCTCTGTTCCATTGTCCATAGGTCTTGCCAGCTGATCTTATATTGTTCCACACTCCCATCTCATCTATTCTTCCAGCTTGGCCTGGGAAACAGCCTTTACACACTTCATCCTCTCCTCCTGCTTTTGAACCTCGTTGACTACCAGCTTCCTCTGTTGAGCTGGGGTCACCTTGTGCCATGTAGGATTAACTAAACTGAGAACAAGACCCCCTCTTCCATGTTGAACTTGCCCCATAATAGCACCTATTTGAAGGGCAGCTTTTGCATCTTCCATGGCTTTCTTTGCCGCTCACTTTCTTCCAATTTTCAACATAGGTGCTGCCTCCCTTACACATTTGTCGTGTGAATCTACTAATGTCATTTCTAGTTGGACCTTGGCGCAATTAAACTCCTTGATTAAAGCAGAGACTGGTAGGTGCAGTATTCCTTTACCATAAAGTCCTCTCTCTCTCTCTCTCTCTCTCTCTCTCTCTCTCTCTCTCTCTCTCTCTCTCTCTCTCTCTCTCTCTCTCTCATATATATATATATATATATATATATATATATATATATATATATACCTTTATGAATCTTGGAAATTTATATTGTTTTGATCCAATCGCGGCAATAATTTATTAGTTAGCTAATGTTACTATGATATGATCATTTTATTTCAAACCGAGATTAGATTTCTTCATGTTTATCCACCTGTTTGAGTATTAGTTTGCTACAGAGCAACACACTTTTAAACCTTTGTTCTTAAATACTTAATTAATTTTAATTAAATATTATGTTGTTTTTACCTTAAAGCTGGCTCACCTGTGGAATATTGTTAGTATAAACATGTATTTATACTAAAGTAATACAAAAATGACTACAAAAGATTTAGATGTGAGTAGTTTTTTGAGATTTATGATTATACTTTAAATTTACAGTATTATACTGTATAATCTTGAAAAACACATCGTTCAATAGGAAAAGCCAAGTAATGCCATAGGGCGCTCTGCTCATTGAACGCACTCCTGGTCTCCCTGCATTAAGACGTCTGCATTTTTCACCTAAACTGAACTATACGAACGCAAAGTATCAACCTAATGCTTATAAGGGTATTAAATAATAGATAAGATAACATGTATCTTACCCCATAAATAGAGTTCATATTGTAATCTTAGTAACTTGTGGTATTCATTTTAGAGAATGTCTTATGCAAGTAATACTATGTCATCTGCAGTACTAGTGGAGAATATCTGAAGATACAGAATCAGATATTTCACTAATGAAGCATTGCATTTAAAGCACGCAAACCCAAATGTTTATTTCTTGTTTTGTGTATGGTAAGCATTGAAGGAGTTTCCATCATAATTGCATGTAATTTACAGTTTTTAAACTAAGCGATTGTAAGAGAATCTCTTACAGTGGAATCTATAGAAGCTGCTGACCAGTTACTCGAATATTATTATTGCTGTGTCATTGATAAATTGTTGTCTAAATGCCTTGTTTGTTGTTACGTTGTTAAATGTAATATTGGCTGTGCAATTGTTTTAATTAATGCATTGCCTACTTAATTATTTACTTTGACATTCTGTATTACTCGTTTTTAGTTTTCTGAACGTACTGTAGATTAAATGCATGTTCAATAAATTCCCTTGTTTTTAAAATAGATTCTGGTACCATTGCTAGTACACGAACAAATATATATATCTATATATATATATATATATATATAATATATTCATATATATATAATATATATCGATATATATATATATATAATATATATATATATCTTATATATATATATACTATATATATATATAAAAACAGTAACAAAAGTGTTTATTCATAAACAAAACAAAACAACTATATTATTTCTTTATAGGGGATAGTTCAGTTTATGTACTGTACAGTACAGGCTTGTCCCATTACAGATTATCTGAAGGTAATGTGAATTCATGTATTTTTCTTTTTAAAGTGATACTCCCTTATAAATATAAATATTGCCATTTTACTGTTTCAGCGTTGCCCTTATTTTGTATTGGTTTTCAAAGCTTTAGTGTAAAGTTTTTATCGGCAAAATACCCACTGTTCATTTTCAATTTGAAAACTGATCCACATTTTGTTTCACACACCGTAACACATTTAAACAAAATTTTGGGGTACAATGATACATTTCATAAGGAATAAAAACCTAGAAGTATGTATTTTTATATAAAAACAAGTCGCTTACAAGAGCTCATCTTTAAGAACTTTACTGTGAACTTTCTTTCAGCATTCAATTATGAATTCAGAGAGACAGAGAAAACATGAATGAAAATAACACAATGAGAAAATCACTATAACTCAAATCAAGCACTGATACCCCTCACAAAGTGTTTGCAGTTTCTAAAATGAACACAAAACAATAATATTCCCTGAACACAAAATGTTTATTAATGAAGTTACCCATCGTTAATAACGATATGATAATGGTATGAGTTAGAATTAAAGCAATTGTTCTATTCTTGATATCTCAGCTGGGGGGGGGGGGTCACGCCCTTGCCCATCATTATTTAATCTTTGCTGTATATTAAAAGTAAAAACTGTGGCTGCTCTTCATCAGTGACATGTGCTAATGTCACCCCATAGGATGACATCATCGGGGATGATGTAACCTTAGGATTCCAGGCGTGTTCTAGATATTTTGAGACAAGTGTAAGACTCTGCAGTTTTCCTCTTGCCAAAAGCTTTCCAGCTGATTTCATGGTTTTAGCCTTGTTGCTATTGTGTGATCACGCTCTATTTAAGGTGCACTCTATTTTTTTTTGTTTGTTGCCATTAACAATCAACACACTAGCACATTATCAAATTGTTGTATCAAGTTAGATTGAGCTCTTTATGTGCACAGCACTGTAGTAGAGCATCTGCACAGGAGTAGTTTGAATCCAATAGCTGCCTTATTCCTTTCAACATCCCCCATACTTTAGAGTTTTTTTAAAATAGGATACTTTTAAACGATGAATCTTGCTAAGAACCTGCAGACGTCTGCCTGAGCTCACCAGATGTCTGGCTAGTAGCATGGTCAGGTGATGCAGTCCCTGCCAATTTTGTATCCTTGAACGCCAGGAGCAATTCCCAGTGAAGATTGACAACTTTGAAAAATTGCGCTGGCCTGATTGTATAACTCACCCTGCACACCATGTGGTCAGGCCTTTACCAAGGGAAACGCTTAGGGACCCCTGTTAAGGACCTTCCTTAGCATGAATTATTCAGTTTTCATAATCCGGGGGTATAATAAGTCTGTCCATCCAAGGTCAAAGTTATATTTTTAAATATGTCTAGAGAACCGCGGTATCCAAATGTAATTAAATTAAAAGAGGTCATTATTTCGTAGACGCTATTAGGAGTCTCAGAATCTGGGGGTATGAAGGCGCCCTGTCTATTTGTCTGTGTGTGAAACTTTTTTATATACATATAATGGATATAGGTTATAGTTTATTCTTTTTCATGATAGCTCAGTGACAGTCAGTGAATGTCAATGACTGGTCACCTAGACCATTGCACCATTCCCCCTAATATCATTGCTTCTGGAATATTTTAGCGCACAACTAGACACCTGAGCTTGTAAAACAATTTTAACAGACTCCTGCCAAACTTTATTTTTTCATTTAAAGGGTTTTAAAAAGCATGGGGTGTAGTTCTTCAGGCAATAATGGAAAGCAGTTGACCCTGGGGAATTATAATCCACTGCCTGTCATTATAGCTGACCCTAGGGCAATAGTTTCCCATTATAACCCCTTAATTACAGTCCATGCTGGATAATATATACTTAGAAATGCAGGATGGTAATCCTCAAAAAGTAAACTAAGAAAAACATGCTTGTGTTAAATACCTTGCAATTACTAACTGCATGTTCATTTAAAGCAGTGGTTTTCAACCTCGGTCCTGGGGACCCACTGTGTCTGCTGGTTTTCATTCCAACTGAGCTCTCAAATACTTAACTAGACCCTTAATTGAACTGATAATTTGTTTAACTAGACGTTTTTACTTGTTTTCAGCTCCTAAGCAGTTGCAGATTTCAAGTTAGCTGTAACATTTTGGAAGTAATTTGAACTCTGCAACTGTTTAGGAGCTGAGAACAATTAAACAGGTCTAATTAAGCAAATTATGATTTGAATTAAGGGTCTTGTTAAGTAATTGAGAGCTCAGTTGGAATGAAGACCAGCAGACTCAACCGGTTTCCCATGTAAAGCACTTGGATTTCTGTTATGATAAGAAGGTTGTTTTTTTTTTGTTTCATTTTTATAATTTTACTGAACCCCCAGTATGTCTCTGCTTTGGTTTGAAGAAGATTAATTATAGGATTATTCAGTTCTACCATTAGATAGTAGAATTAGCAGGACGTTTCCAGCAAAAATGTTGTAGCAATCTCAGTTCCTGCAGGCAGGCGCATCACACAGGGCGAGGCAATCCACACACAGGCGGAGGGCAGGCATGAACCCAGGACCTCTCTCACTAAAGCATAACGTTGATACCACTGTACAAAAAAGCCGGCTCCTTTGCAATGAGCCTGTATCGTGCTTATGTCTTTGTGTGAGATTACGTCACCTACCAGCCCTGCTGCTGCCTTCCACTACAGTCTCCCCTGCCAGCCTCAGGTCCACCGCGGACTTGCTCACCAGGCTACAGTCTGACGAGTGCGTGCCGGGGTATCTGCGTCCCACTTCTGACAACAATGTGGTGATCTCACTTAACGCAGGCAGGCACATCACACAGGGAGAAGCAGTCGACACACAGGCGGAGGGCGGGGGCGAACCCGGGACCTCTCACACTAAAGCATAGCGCCGATACTGCTGTACAAAAGAGCCATCTCTTTTGCAAGAAGCATATATCAGGCTTATGTCTTTGTGCGAGATTATGTCACCTACCAACCCTGCTGCTACCTTCCCCTGTGCACACTACACTGTGTGTATATATATATATATATATATATATATATATATATATATATATATATATATATATATATATAGACTAGACTGCATTGCATGACCCAACGGTTGTTGAGACGTAACCTTAGTTGCTTGTTTCCTTCCATTACATGCAACAGTTGTAGGTTATATATCACATATCTAAGCACTGTTGAAGCAAAACAGTGGGCTTTATTTCCAAAGATCGTTTTTGTTTTAATTATTAATTAAAGAATCAGGATACCACACCATTAACATAACTGAATGTAAACTGTACACAAGTTGTTTAAAACATGTCAATCTCAGGCCTTACAAATGGACCCTTAGGAGTGTATATATTTCATAAGAAGTAGCTAGCCGATCGTGAGAAAAATGGTCATGACATTAAACAAATAGAATAAAATGTAAATATTCTATTTACAGTTTCAAGATTACACAGTTTTCTAAAACAAGCAAATAAAGGTATAAAGAAATTGTTGCCAGTTGCCTTGGGACCAAATCTACTTTCAGTTTCTCAAGCAGATCACCTCTTTCCCAAGGTTAATCTGCCCACTTAGCGACCTCAATAAATACGTAGCTAATTTAAACCATGTGGCAGCAAATTGAAAACATGGACCTTAAAACCGTGTATTTTCTTTTTCATGTTGTAATTTCTCCCTGGAGATATGCTGAAGCAGCATGATTATGTCAATGAGAGATGTAGTGTATTTTTGTATTAAATACCTTATAATAAATCCCTTGAAAGCTGTAGGCTACTTCTCTTAATGTTTGGCTGACTGTGTTTTAAAGCAAAACAAAGGCTGTGTCACCATTTTGCCCAGTATCCCAGCATCAAAGTGTTATAAAACATTTTTTGTTTCTGTACAATATTTAAAATGTACTTATTCTTGATTAAGTTTTTTTTTTTTTTAAACAGAGAAATAGAACATGCTCATTGTTCAGAAGTACACAGATTAATTACTGACTAGGAACTATAAAGGAGTGATGCATTGACACATTAAACCTCAGTTTGATAAATTTTATTTGAGCCATTAACTTGCAAGACTTTAGGTAACTTCACATGACAATTAGTGTAGGCGGTTAGACAGTAGCATACAGAAGACTTACAGTACAGTTTACACTGAAATATTTGTCTACAATTTGAGTCTTTGTTTTGTTGTCAATGATTTCCTTCCGAGGAGCGCTGTGAGTGTTCAATGTGAGCAGAACAGGTTTTCTACTCTACAGTACAGGAGAGTATGGAGGAGGAGGAGGCGGTGGAGGTGGTGGTTCTGTGTTTGGGAGCTGTTTTGTTTTGATAAGTTTGAAGAGTTCTGTGTGTTGCATTTTGTCCCTGTGTTTTGTTTGTTTTGTGTTGATTAAAAGTGTGCAGAAAGCGCTAAACTACCGTTTCTGTATATGGGTTGTTATTTCTGCCACTGACCAGCCTTAACAGCCAGTCACGTTACCACATATGGTGGCAGGGTGATATAGTGCCCCCCCTACTGACCAGCTCCGAACTGCTGGGAAAAAAAGGAAATATTAATGACCTTAATACAGACCACTGCTATGCAGCGAGAGGCCAACTGCAAACAGCAAGAGGCCAACCATAGACCATGAGAGTTGCTGCAGCTGCTGAAGTTGCCAGCGTCACTAAGAAATGTATGTTTGTGGCTGCCTATGCACAGCCACGGTGATGGTAATTGTGTTTAGTTAAGTGATTAATTGAGTGAATGATGGTTGATTGAAAAGTGTGGAATGTGGCCAGGGGGTAATTGAACGATTGATCGTCAATTACCCCTGGTCATGCCCCATAAAAATAACAAAGAATTCATGTTTGGTGTGGGTTCAGTGAGAGTGTGGAGCTGAGAAGGAGAGAGAAACAGAGAAGAGTAAGAAAGGTACCGTGATATCTGTGCTTGGGTGCTGTTTTGATTAGTTTGAAGAGTTCTGTGTGTAGTGTTTTGTACAAACTATTATTTTGTTTCCATGTTTTCTTTGTTTTGTGTTTATTAAAAGTCTGCAGAAAGTGCTAAACTACAGTTTATGTTGTCGGAATTGCTATTTCTGCCACTGTCCAGCCTTGACCTCCAGTCATGTTACCACAGTACCAGTCCTTCTAAATTATCAAAAGTTTATTAAAAATGTACTATTATAACACAAGCAGGGATCTAGGCCCCACTAGATTTGTACAAGCCAACAGTGATACTGTTCTATTGCACTGTGGGGCATCATACTTTTAATGTCCACCTCCTTGTCACTGATCGGTTGTGCGCACTTTACTGTTACAAATGATAGGTGAGAACATACAATACATGTAGGAGACATTTCCTGGAAACCTGTGTAGTATGCAGTCCCCTGGAAATGAACTGATTTGATGGTAGGTTTGTAAGTAGGTCCTCCTGGATGAACACATTCTGAGGAGATCTACCTCTTTCCACTCTGCTCCCCCCCAGGAATCTGCCTTAATCTTAACAACCGTGCTAAAAACTATTTCATTACAGTATATTCTCTTCAAAATACTTAGAAAGTGATGCACTATTTCTGCTGCTTCTTTCACTGTTCAAGGTTCTAGACAGTAATGGAGCTTGAGAACTCTTTGGTCTTGACATCTGGCACAACATTATACACATGCATTGTATACATCATATCCCTGAGGATAAATCAGTGATGGTTGTCTTCGAATCCCGTTGATTGCTCTGGGCAATTGCTCGTTGGTTAAAACTTTATAACATTGAGTAAGACCAAATTAAGATTGTTCTTTGAATTAACATTGGCGGATAAACTAATTGTACCGACTGCATTGTTGCATGAAGTATATTGATGTTTTTGAGACCCTTTCCAGTAAGTTTATTTATTTATTTTGCACACTTGTTGAGTTACATTTTTCACAGAATTTACTTAAGTCTGGAAATAATTATTTAAAGGGTTTTGCATTTCAAAAAATTTGAGCAGTTGAACAAATGTAATGTGAATCTACTTGCTGGCACAATACAAATGATGTAGGCCTGCAAATTCTGGGCAGGAACAAAAGGGGTTGGTTTGCTTAGTCAGTAAGTGACTGTTCAAAGTCTCACAGTACTCTGCTCACTACATACTTGCCAACATTTGGAAACTGTTCAGTGGGACGCTCGGGGGGGGGGGGGGGGGGGGGGGGGACGGGACGGGACGGGACGGGACGGGACAGGATCATACACATGGGAGGAGTCATACGCAAAAAAACCTCTATCATATAACAGACATATCTCTTCCCCCAACTCAACACGACACAACCATCACAACAGTAAAAATAGACATAATGAATTCTTCATACATTTCAAAGTGTTGAGTAATTAAAAGCCAAGTCACTGTCAATACACTTTGCTCTTTAAAACCAAGGGGGCGGAAAACTAGAAAGGGTTACTAGTCTAACAAGGACATTAAATAGTTTGTTATATCAACCAAAACAGAGTGTTTGTAACAGCAACTGCAGGACATTATTCAAGATAACAGACACCATTATCTATTACCACAATGAAGAAGCCTAATTTGCCCAAAATACAAAGTTTTGGTCACACTTTATTTTAAAGGTGTTTTTTTTTGGTTTGTTTATTAACTGTTAATATACAGCTAATAACCATGTTAATGTACATTATTTATTTTCTGTTAACTGTTAGTTAATAATATATAATAGGCCAGCTAAAACTGCAAACACCAGAGCTCTATTGATGATCAATCAAACACCAGAGCTCTATACCCAGTCGATCATATGCTTGAAACTGGTTAAAATTGTTACAGTAGTAATGTTTAGCAAATTAAATTGAGTTTTTATTAACCCTAACCCTAACCTTAACCCCAACCCTTAGCTAAAAATTAACAATGTTTGTTAACAGTTAATAAACTAAAAAAAACTAAAATAAAGAATGACCAAACTTTCTTCTAAAACCCACATTGTGCACAGACCTTGCTTTTTTACATTAAAGTAGAAGTCCTACATTGTGTTTGTAGGTGTATGTTCTATGGTTCTGTAGGTGCAATGCGCCTGGTATAATTGCCCTAATAGTGGGTTGGACCACATTGCTCCAGACACATTGTACGAGTGGAGACATGTTTAGTGCTGAAGATTTCTGTGATGTGGACCACTGTAATATATCTATTACTTGTCACAATATTTTTGTACATTGTTCGTTATTAAACAAGACCATATGTATGTGGGTGGATATACGATATAGATATATATATACATATATATATATATAAATATATCTATATATATATGTTGTACATTGTATCGATATTATTTGAACTGGTAGTATGGGTATATATAATTTATATATATATATATATATATATATATATATGGCGATATGAACAGTAACTACTGAACTCAAGTAACTGGAAAATAAACTTCAAGGATCATGGCGGTGGTTCTCAAGGTGAGAATAAGAGAGTTTCTGTAAGGAGGGGACAGACTTAACTGAACTCGAGAGGAACATCACTGATTCTTACCAAAGCATCATTAGTTTACGGTCTACGGGAAGCGAGGCAGCCTGGACTTGGACAGTTAGTCACTGTTCTGTCTGTAACGATAGAAGACACAGGCTCTTGGTATACACTCCCTGGACTGAAAAAAAAAGAAAAAAGACGCGTGAACAGCCAGTTGAATAAACAAATCCATGTCACCAGAAGAAGCATTCAACTTTCTTTTCTCATGATCTTCTTTTGGACGTTATTAACCTTACCAGCATTTCCTATTTTATTTAACATAATGTAATCAACGAAATTACAAATTATATCTCAAATGTCTACTTGAAGCCATAATAATAGCACAGTATTTCATGTTAGATTAACAGATGAAAAGGTAGCCGTATTAGTCCAGAGATGATAGACACAGAGAAGGAGATGTGATACCTTTTATCAGACTAGCTAAATAATAATTCACAAGCTTTCAAGACCTCAAAGGTCTCTTCTTCAATCAATGTTAGATTTTCTCTTAATCAATACTAGGTTTTGAAAAGCCCCATTTGTAAATTTGTCAGTTTTTTGTAAAGTATGTGGAAAAATACAAAGCGGTGTGTAATTCAACATGTTAATGTAACATTAATAAGCAGGTTACATTCGACTCTCTGAAGCAAAATTATTTATTTCTATACGGTGATGCAAATTGTTGTCCACAGTTGTACAGCACATTATATTTTATTAAACCTGTTTTAAACAGTTTGTTTTTGTCTGTTCTGAAATACTGTTCTATTTGTGCCAGCTTGATGAATAAACACTGCAAAGAGTGGTTTAAATATCATCTCAAAATAATTGTACTGATATAAATAAATAGTGAACTTTGTGCTATGGCGCACACAGGAAATACTCAGCTCCTGGTGGATTTCCTTTTCATTACTAAGTCCATCTTGCAGACATCTTTATATGTTTGAACTCTTTATTTCAACTTGACCATTTTGAAAATATGTTATTATTATTTTTTTGACCATTTGCTTCCCAGTATCCGATATCTTTGACATTGAGAAAATACGCATTGAATAGATATGGAAACATATCCAGGGCAGTAAAGTGTTAATACTGTAGGAGTATTAAAAAAAAAAAAAAAATTAAAAATGTAACTTTTAGATCGATAGGTCCCCCTACTGGGGATGTTGTAACTTTCACCTCTTGTTCTGTTCTTTGTTTTATTTCCAGTAGTTAATTTATTCAGAGAAGACAAAAAATGTATTTAAAAAATATTTATGCATTTAAAAGAAAATTAACAACAAAACACACAAAAACTAAAATGGGCACTTTTATTTTTAAGGCTTTGTTTTTAGCCAGTGCTTCTGCATAACAAAAACAATAAAAATGAAAAGATTTGCCAGGTGTGATACTTTTTTTGCTTTGTCTGGCATCAGAAGGAGATGTATTTTAATGCAAAAGACATGTTGTGTCTTAAATTCTGTGTGGATATTGTGTTGACCTTTATAATATAAGGATCTGTTCAATGTTATTAATTTGTCAGAGCAAAACAAATCTTGCAGTGCATGTGGGAATATTCAGATTTTTATCTGTATTTTTGGACATCTTTTTAAAGTGTTTCACACTGGTATTTAACAAACACAAAAAACAAAGTTAATTTTGTCCATGTCATTCATGAAGGCAAAGGTGTTAAAGTTTACCTTCAAAGTATTACCACTTACTGTTTCAGTCCTGCTTGATCAAACACTTTTATACAGACAGACACACCTAATGTAATCGGTTTCTTTCCTTCAACTGATGTCAGCAAAATTTAGCAGGAAAATGCTGTGCTACTTTGTGGCATTTATATAGCTTACTACTGGAGGCCATCTAGTGTCAATTGTGCAACAGTACAGCCTCTGCCTATTCTGAAATACATTAAACTGTTTCAATGCTCTCCAAGGTATGTTTTTGTAAAACAAGACTGTATGATCTACATGCGTAATCACAACTTTCTAAACGATGGTGTTGGCTTCATGAGGACCTGCACTCTGAAATGCACCCCCCCCCCCCAAAAAAACCCCCAAAACAAAACATCTGCTGTTTATAAAGACCTGAACATTTAAAAATTATAATGCAATTTCTGTATAAGCTTTCTGGTTTAGTGTATTGAAAAGCATTGTTTTGATTTGTTGGAAGGCTTTATACCCAGGCTTGACATTCAAATGAATCTGGTCCTTCGCGAGGTTAGCTATGGTGCACATTGTACCACTTGCAGTGAGTGGACAAAGCAATACGAAAACAGTATGCGGTAATGTAGTACATATTTTTGTATCCATGAGCTATCCCTCACATGACTGATTCCTTTGCTATGCAAATTAATTACTGACATGAACTATTTTTTGAATTATGTTCCAAATCACATTCAGTCGTGAAGGGTAAGACAGCAGATATGACAGGTAAGCACTTTCCAATGCTGCACAAGAACATTGTTTCACAAGGAAAAAAATATCCAGACAACTTTGGGCCATTTTGGAGAACAGACGTAACAGTATATTTCTACAATATAATATCAAGGTGAATTACAAGGTAACCATTGAGGAATGGCCATTCATCTCTCCTTTTCACATTGAATCACTTTGTGGTATTGATTGATGTCTATTAACAAAAACAATAGAGAGCAAGTGTTTTGAAAAGGGGGGATTTATTGAAATTTTTGCAGGTAAACATTTTGAGAGAGCCTGTAGGTATAAAGAATTCCCTATATAATACGTTTCAAGTAACTATAGCGAACCACCAAACTAAAGCATAGTAAACAAAACAACAAAAATCCCCCCCAAAAAAACATAAAAGAACTAAACGGTAACTACCAAGGATTTAAACCCTCTTCCTTTGCTGTAGTTCGGTTTCACTCAAATGGTCAGCTGCATTAGAACTGATCACATTCCAGGCAGATTTCTTTTCATTTTTGTTAAAACTACAGTGTACATAGTTAAAGTATACAAAAGAAAAGATCTTAAATAGGTTTTAGAAGTAAGAGGAAGTGATTATGCTGTGAATGCCAAGAAAACAACAAAAGAAAATGGATTTTGAAATTTTGGGTAACACTAATCATTTAACCACTTGAAAATGTCACATTAACTGCCCACTGCATAAGAAATGGCTCATTCATAACAATCCCATTTGAGTTACTTTGATAAACTATGCGGTTGTAACAGAATACATCCATATTGTAAACATTTCAGTGATTTCAGTTTAGATTTTAGAAACTGTTAATATCAAGATTTTATTCCTCCTGGATCTCTTCTGCAAATCCCTCAAAACAAGCACGACCACATACAGTACCTTAGTGAAAATGTTATATAAACATACATATACCAGAGTGAGTCTTAATCTGCACTAAAATTAACCTAAATTAAACATGCTTAAATGTTGATTACATTGTGTGACTATCTAAAGTAGTTCGCAGGTATTCTGTATTAAGAATAAGAACGCAACACCTGAGTTTATTGGTGCTTCAAACTTGTTCAACACAAGTTAGCACTGCACTGAAAATATCTTGAAATAGGCCCTACATATGGCACAAACCTTAAAATGAAAAGAAAAAAATATATATATATATATAAAATGTAATTGTACCATCTTTAAATGCTACCAACTGATGCAATAAAAGTGTTGGGCCAGCACAATTATGCACCACATGACACAGACAGTAAAAAGGAAAGTGTTACACCACAGACCCTTGCTTCTTTATCAAAGCTTGTCTTCTCTCCAAAATCAAATTCCTTGCAGAAAAAAAAAAAAACAGAAAAAACATTGCCTGCATAAAACCCTATCAGTGGACCATTGATTACAACTGAAATACAGCAGATCTTTTCAAATATCTGGAAAAGCCCTGAGGATGTGTTGGAGCTTTCTGGTATGCTGTATGTGGTATATGGAATCAGTGCTGGAGGCAGACAACAATGACAGCAGGTTCTCTGTGATTGATTTCAAGCAGCCATGCAGTTCCTTCAGGTCTCTGTCTGGTTGGGAGAGCTCTGCCTGTGATGCTATACGACTACAGATGTTTCGAAGTTCAATGCTGTCCTGTAACAGAGAAACAAAAAGTAGAATGCATTGGTTTATTTTAAACTTAAACCATTATGTTTTCTTTCAAGGGGATCCTAGCTAAAATACACAGACACAACACAAGCCACTATAAAGTTAAATACTGTATTTCTGCAGCAACACCACCATAGAGTCTGATCTCTCAGATGGCAATTACAATAGGGTTGATGAAATGTAATGGTGCACGATTAGGGTATTTTTGTTGGTAAGACCATGTCAGGCTCCAGGGAACAATTTCTGAACAATTTACTGCTGGCTTCACAAATTCTGATTAGCACTGATCTTAATTTAAACCCCACGTGTGTATAATACAGTTAAGCATTTCATAAATTTAAAATATCAGATAATGCAGTGCTGTAGCATTCCATCTTCATAGGGAGGACTCTGGCTGTGGGAAGTATTTGGTCCTCAAGGGGTAAGGCGGGGATACCTTGTTTAATTCACAAAAATTCCAATACAACTTGGTATGAAGCCATATAATATATATATATATATATATATATATATATATATATATATATATATATATATATATATAAATTTGTGGAAGTATTCCTTTGGCTCCCAAGTAAGTTCACTTTTCCTAAATATTTTGTATACTTTTTAAAATTGTAAAGGTGCAGTACCAAATAAAAAGTAAAAATCACTTCGAAAGTCAAGAGTTTACAGTGATGGAAAAAGATGCATATACAACATATACAGCTGTTGAAACACAATGGGCAACTATGGGTATTTTAGTAAGCTCAAAAAATGTTATAATAAAAAAACAAACAAAAAACAAACAAACAAGAAAAAAAAAAAAACGTCTTACCTTTGAGTGAATAGAAACTCCCTGTGCCTGAAGGGGTGTGCATTGAATGTTGCGCTCTGCTTCCATCAACTGAGAAGCGATCTCTGTTAGTCTGGTTAGAATGCTTCGTCTAGCTTTCTGTGCAAGGGTGCGGACTGGTGTCACTGGCGTCTGCCTGTGATCTGAGGTGTGCTTCCATCCCGAACCATCAGCTTTCAAAACTCCTGGCCCAGAATTGCCAACTTTCACCGGACGAGTTTCTGGTGATTGACTGTCTTTGCTAAATTCATCCTGGTAAATACCTGCTCCAAATTCAATTCGAGTTAGACGGGCTTTCCTAAGGAACCTCAGCGCTTCGACCAGGTGGTCTAAAGAGTTCTTCAATGAAACGGACTGCATTCTTCAGACTCGCAGCTGGGACTGGAGGAAGTTAATCAGAATATAACAGCAAGAACACCTGACTGCGCCCTAACGCTTGTCTGCCACCCCACTGCTGTATCTCGCTCACAGTGGGAGTGCGGTACTACCCCAATTATCACTTATTCAAACAACCGTTGACACTTTTTTTTTTTTTGTTATACCCCCTGACGCATAACAATCTCCCAATTTAAGTTTAAAAACAAAACAAAACAAACAAAAAAAAAAAACAACGTGCACTACCCTTGTTATTGAATAGCGATTATCAAAATTCAGATTACTGAATTACTTAACAACTGAAAAACCATTGTTTCGCCTCAATTGAGTTTGCCCTTGCAAAAACAGTCGAGGCAGACAGGTGTTCTGTTGCTGATAGGAAAATGAACTTACTTTATCTCGTTTAAAACTGTCATTTTGCAGAGTCGATAACAAGTTGTGCGTGTTGGACAGCTGCATTTTTTAATTCCCGTCTTTAAAAAAAAACTTAAAAGCGCAACAAGAATAACTAATAACATATCAAGAAAATAACACATTATTACTGGCGTACTCGTCAAACACATTGAATACAACCGAACAGTACTTGATAAGGGATTTTAAATACACATTCAAATTTAAGTAGCCAGAAATTAGGAACTGTATATCGTTACATCCACCTCACAATAAAAGTGTGTTGTGTTTTTTGACATAAAAATTCAACACCATACTTATATCATACGGTAATAAGTAATTACAGTAAGTGTGAGGATATAGGATAATACAGCAACACTAGGACAAGACTTTGGTCTCACGATATATATATATATATATATATATATATATATATAATATATATATATATATATATATATATATATTTGTATTTTAAAAAGAAACAAAAGCTCAAATAAAACCTAATGCAACACCGTGTGCACATTTTAGCGGTTAATGCTTGACACATTACTTTAGAGGCAGGTGTTATCAAAATAAATAAATAACAATATAAATACTAAAATATTTTTTGTTTGTTGAATACTATTGTAGCGACCTCGGTTAACGCAGGCAGGCTCATCACACAGGGTGAGGCAATCCACACACAGTCGGAGGGCGGACTCAACCCGGGAACTCTCACACTAAAGCATAGTGCCAAAACAGGTACAAAAACAGTAACGGTAGACTATGGTGCTAAAACAGTGACACCTAATATTCACGCACACACATTCAGCATTGGTTTAGGGCTCCAAGCACACACGACAAAATAAAACCAGAGGCGCCAAAAAAGACAAGCAAATCTAAATCCATCTATCTATCTATCTATCTATCTATCTATCTATCTATCTATCTATATATGCACTGTATTGTATAACCCTATAGATTTGTAATTTAATTACTTTACATTCTTTGTTTTTGAAGATCAGAGAATATTGTACTGCTAATTAGTGCATTCACTAGTATAGCAGATCCAAATGTCTCCATTTACCTTTTAATGTAATCACGTGCTGAGAATGCAAAATAGTTCTCACTGCCTTCTTTTTTTTTTTTTTTTTTTTTTTTTTTTAGAAATAAGGTTAAGATACATGGTTGACATATTCAGCAACAGGTTCTACAATAATTAAAGATGTACTGTATTCGTTTGGAGCAAAACCATTGAAATTAGACCATTTTTGGCAGACAAGATTAAAAAATGGTGAGAAAAAAAAAAAAAAAAAAAAACCTAGCCATGTGCAAAGTAATTTGCACAGGCCCGAGTCTAGGAAAAAGCAGCTCAGTCCCGCGTCTGGATGCACCTGGTGTGATCTGTCCCTCTCCACAGGCTTCATTCTTCAATCCTAACCCTGGTTCTTATATATTGTTTTGCCATGCCCACTTGTTAACTGTTGGTTATTGCAGGGCCTGGTTTGCCGCTTTGCTATGTTTACCTCCAGCACAAGGGCTTGTTCCTGTTTCTAACGAACACAGCGAATCCTGTTCTTGGTGTTGCTGAAGTCTGCTTTGCCTCAACTATTATTTTAGCTTCTGCAAACTCTGCAAAGTTGTTACAGTGTATCAGTCAAAATATAACCACTTCCCTCTTGCCATGTTTCCAGCTAAAGCTCATCTGCAAAGTTTGCACAATTTATTTTTTACCCTTCTGCAGTAACACCTTGTGTAACACATCTTTTTATATTCTCACTAAAGGTGCAAGGCTGACTTAAACTGACCATTTTTAATTTCACTGAGATTTGTTAAACCTCTGTGTTGATCTGTATGGGAGAAGTTGGAGATGTGAGCTTGAATGTCCACTGATTAGTGTGCTGTACACGAATTCTTCAGTAAGATTCTTTCAGTGGAGTGTGACTACAGATAAAGCACACTTGGTCTTGAAGGTCTTTCCCCTCTCCTAGAGAATCTCACAATGCTTTGCTATAGAGATGTTTTAATTAACAGACCTTTCTAAAAATAATCTTTGAAATTACCTGCCTTTACTTTGTAGCATAAAACAGGACCTGGTGATGTCTTGCGAAAAAAATTTTAATGAAACATCCAGAGCTGTAGTGTGGTGCTTTCAAGCTTTTAAAGACTATTTTCAGGAAACTGTAGCAATCCCATACCCTCTTTTGTAAAGTCTGTCCAATCGTTACTATCTACCTTAAGACACAATTGTAGAAAGAAAGATGCTTTTGGAAGCTCCCTGAAATCTCCCTACCTTGCCACTGTGTAATAGTTTACCACCTCATATTATAATACTGGTATTTTATTTTATTTTATTAAAAATAAATAAATAGGTGCTGTTTCTTTAAGAGGTCTTCAGCGCATCATGCGGCAGAAACAGCTACGGGGCATACCATGTTTTGTCATGTGGAGAGACCTTTAAAAGACAAAGAAAGTGATACATTTACTTAACTTCTGTGTGCGATAATGCACTTCAGGTACTATACTTAAAAGGACATATTGTAGCTTTTCTATATATATTTTTTTATAATTAGGTAATACAATTTTGTTTAATGTTTAGTAGTAAAATAAAACTGAACACCCCTACTATTATTTGGAAAAAGATTTACCGCCATTTTTTGCTTGCAATCTGTATTGTAAACAAAAATAGTCCTCGCGAGCTATTAAGTTGTAAAACATTACTTTGTAGTTTTGTATTTTAATTGGAGTTTGGAAAAATATGACTTCTAGGAAGAAGCGTCTGCCAGACGCACAGGCAGAGCAGTGGGTTGTAATTGCACCAGGTAAGGGCATAGACAGTTTTCTGAATGTAGTGGCACAATGTGTACCATGTGTAATAAAAATACAAGGCACTATCTCCTTAGTGTTCAGGAAGTTTAACCAACGAGATGTTATAAATCTCCTCACATATGCAGCAAAAAGTGCATACAAATCCAGTACGTTAGGTGGCTTTAAAACGGAAACCGACGGCAAATAAAAAGAAGCACACATTTACAAAGCAGAGTGATGAACGCTCAGCTGCACACTACGACATTAATCAGGGCAGTTTTCTGACATTTTGTTACATTTCAGTACCGGTCCTGTATATCTTTTGGAAAAGGTGTGATACGTTATTAAATGACTAAGTTTGTCTACTTTACTACAAAAGGTTTTACCTACCTACCTGTTTTATTGAGAGGAGAGATGGAGGCGGTAGAGCACGACAAAAAAATTACCTAAAAAATAAAATGGTGTCTATCGAGCATGGTCTTGAGTGTTACTACTGTATTGTTTGCAAGAACAAAGAGTGGCCATCATACTGATTGTACATACTACAGGGTGAAGTGCAGACGCTGGAGTAGAGGAATGTTGCATTACTGTATAGCTGTCTGCAGAACATGTGTTTTAAAAAATATATGAAGAATGACATATATTTATGTTACGTCTAAAATTCTCACTATACTATTTCATCCCTTCACCCGATCAGGCTGAATAGTCAATTTGATTTAAAAAGGGTGTGAATCGAAGGCTTTATTCTGTTTTAAATTTTAAATATTTTGATTGATTATTTCATGGAAATACCCACATATCATAATTATTTTTTTTACTGTATTTCTCTTTGCAGATTCAGTTGTTGAAGCACCAAAAAAAGCTGAGACTGAGCCAGTGTTCATCAGACTCCGAAACCCCAAAACAGGCAAGTACCTCTAAATTACTCCTTTAACTGTAGGGGTATCCATAGCTAGTTACAGTAACTTGTATTTTTTCAGTAAGTATATGAAGTAAAATTCTGAAACTTTGACAGAGGTCAGAAGTGTTTTTTTTTTTGTAAGTACAATAGTTAATGGGAGACATCTCATTCCTAGACCATTATTCATTTTCCAGCAGAGACACCTTTCCTAAACCTCTAATTACATTGTATTAACATACATACTTTGTTGTCTGCCCCCCTCCCCTCCTCCTCCTCCCCCCTCCCCACCTCCCCCTCTCCCCTCTCTTCCACAGGATGAGGCTTCCCTGTACCTCTTGAGTAACAACACTCAGCAGCTGTATGAAGTGAAAGCTTTTAAGGAGGAATATCACTCTTGGTTTATTGGTCAAACTGTACAACATGGTGAATAATGTTTTCCTGCGCTATTTCTTTTGTTTTATTGTAGAAGCCTAACTTACACAAATATTTGTATCGGTTGTTAATGATAAAAAGAAACGTGTGTAAAAGATAGCAGTGGTTGGCTTTTGGAGCCGCTTGGGATGTCAAACCTACTGCTGTTTCCAACATGACGGAACCCAACTTGACCCAGGGGAATGAAGCTGTTAATTACAAAACACATTACAGGCATAGCATTTGCATAACAGCCAATACAAATTGAATAATGAATCAAATTTGATTTTATTATTATTATTTTTTTTAACAGATGGAAGACTTTTGTTCATAACACCAATGGATCCTCTATTTCTTGTTCTGCCTTATTTCTTGAAAGCTGGAAAAGAGGTACATTTTACAGAGGTATAGTACAGGGGTGGCAGGTGGCAGATTTTATTAAGGCTTTATAATACAAGGGATACAGTGGATTCAGATTACTTGTGTGCAGCAGAATGGGTGATCAATGGGTGACCCTGTTATGAACAGCCCTGAAAAAAAAGAAGGCACATCACAAGGTAATGCTGTTCAAAGCAGCTGATAAACCAGGTCACTTGTCTTGTGATTGACTGTAGTCTGTAAAGCTTGTTTCACAGTTACGCAACTTGGAAATGCAACTTTGCATTTGTTATTGCTGATATTGCTGTTTCTGTTAGTGAGCAATTATACTAGAGCAGGGATCTAGTTTTGCGTGATCATCTAAAGCAATTCCAGTTTGATGGCATTATTTTAATACTTAATTACAATCCAACAGTTGTAGAATAACATGGAAAATACAGCAGTAAAAAAGCTTTAGAGGTAAAAGAAATACAAAACTTTTAAACACTAAAACAAGATTTGCCTTGTGGTTAGTGTGTGCTCCTAGCTGACTGCTTTGCATAGTTCTGTAGTACCTGTATGCCTTTTTTATATTTTTGAGTTACATTCTATTTCTGCAGGGCAAGTTCCAGCCAGTGGACCAGGTAGTGGTGGATGAGGACTTTCCCTGTTGCAGCAGATTACTCAAGTGTCCCAAAACCCTTCAGGCACTCTGTCATATCACAGAGGAGAAAGGTGAATGAACCATCCACCTCATGCAGCGATGTCCTGAAATGTGTGACTGCTGGCAAACTGGTGAGATGCCTGACAATCCAAAAAAAAAAAAAATGTTCAAAGTGATAATAAAACCTTTTTTATTTTCTCTCAGAAATTGGAGGTCAGAAGTTTAACAGATACAGCAAAGAAAAGACTCTGGAATGGTTAAAGAAAAAGGTAACCTAAATCATATAAATAGGAGTTATAATTTGGCAGCAGACAGTGAATAAGAAAAAAAAAAAACTTGTATTATGCATATATTCCTATAGTAATTGTAATTTGCAGAGAACAACATTGACATTATAAGGTTTTGTGAGTGGTGCCCTTTGAACAAATGGGCTGCAGCCCCCAATTTTGATTAATCACTTAATGGATATTGGCTAAAAGAAGCTTCATCTGATTTATTTAAAACAAGTTTAAACTTAAAAACATTTCAAATAGCACCCATTCACCAAGAATCCAGGTTTCCATTTCAACCAGTTCTATTTTCTTTTCATACAATTTGTATTGTGATGAATGTAGACTCTAGAGCAGGGGTAGTCAATAGGCGGTCCACAGTCCGAATCCAGACCGCCAGAACATTTTGACCGGCTCGTCAAGTCATATGTCAATCTGTGTTTTTACATGCATTCACATTGGAATTGCTGTGAATTTGTGACAGCATGGTTCTTATGGGCGTGAGGGTGCAGTAGGTGTGTTGCTGTGACAGTAAGTAGCAGATACTGTGAACGGCATGAATGAAGCAAAATGTACAGCAGTGTAGAAGCTGAAATGAACTGAAACTGCGTGTGTTGGCTGCTGTCGCCTGTTTTGCAAGCATCAGTCTTTCCAATCTCTGACTTTTTTTAAACGATTCAAAAACAGTTGTCATACCTTATGGTTTGAGTTTTGAAAAATCGCACTTCACAAAAAACAAAGAAAATAAATCATTGAGTACCAGTACTACAAAGCCCATTTTTGCTAAGTAGGCTTTCCAAAAAATATTACTGGTAAAACCTAATAACGTTTTTTTTAAAACAAGTACAATGTGTATTTGTGTTATTCTGGGGGAAAGCTATATGCAGGATGAACATTATTCATATTATTGTTAGTGTTCTATTTTGACGGATGCAGATCTTTGCGCCTCTGTATTGCTCTTTATATACAGAATATAATATTGTGTTCAGTTCTGGTCACCTCGCTATAAAAAAGATATTGCTGCTCTAGAAAGAGTGCAAAGAAGAGCGACCAGAATTATTCCGGGCTTAAAAGGCATGTCATATGCAGACAGGCTAAAAGAATTGAATCTGTTCAGTCTTGAACAAAGAAGACTACGTGGCGACCTAATTCAAGCATTCAAAATTCTAAAAGGTATTGACAGTGTCGACCCAAGGGACTTTTTCAGCCTGAAAAAAGAAACAAGGACCAGGGGTCACAAATGGAGTTTAGAAAAAGGGGCATTCAGAACAGAAAATAGGAGACACTTTTTTACACAGAGAATTGTGAGGGTCTGGAATCAACTCCCCAGTAATGTTGTTGAAGCTGACACCCTGGGATCCTTCAAGAAGCTGCTTGATGAGATTTTGGGATCAATAAGCTACTAACAACCAAACGAGCAAGATGGGCCGAATGGCCTTCTCTCGTTTGTAAACTTTCTTATGTTCTTATGTTCTTTCTGAGCTCACCTGTAACTCAAGCTTCTTGAGGTCCTGCCATGTCTCCTACTTGAGTTACTGTGAATAATAGCCTATTACAAATGTATTGAATGTAAAAGTACTATGTATTTATTATTTCTAAAGTTTTTATTTGAATTATCTTGAAAGAGAAAGCACAGTAATTTTTCAATTATTGTCATTTTCTTCTTGTGCTTCACTTTTGTTTGCTACAATAAGCTTTGTTTTTGCAATGGTGAAACACAATGTTTGAGTTCGCTAACACAAAAACGTATAAGAATACAGTAGTTATACAATTCTATAGTTTTAGCAGGGAAAAAACTCATGTAGAAACAGGTCAGCAAAAAAGGCAGACTAGTGAAAAAGGTTTTGATTACCAAAAAGCTAAAAACTCCTTAAACCAAGTGAAGAACCAACATGTGTAATAATGAAATTTGTGTAGTTATGTTTTTGTTTGTGGGTATGGGATAGGGGTCAGAGTTCAGATGTGCGCCGGACCTTCACCTTGCTGCATCTAAGAAATTTGGATCTTCACATAAAATAATTGACTACCACTGCTCTAGAACCCTAGATCACTGTAACTATACGCTAATTAAAAGTCTCAGAGGCTGCTTGCAAATGATGTCTTAAAACAATTACGGATATTTAAAACACTTATGTAGTTCGGGGTACTTGAGAAGAAAGGTTGAAAAACACTGCACTAGCCAACTACTTGACTTGGCTCCTTAAATATTTTGCCTTCAGATCTATGCTTGGGTGTATTTTGAAGTTATGCATGATTTGCTGAGCTGTTGATCAGTTTTAGGCCAATGTTAATTTAGAGGTTTAGGGCATTCTCTCTTTTTTTTTTTTCACTGAACAGGTTGATAGGACAGTGAAAGCCCTGAAAAGCAGCAATACTTGTGTTGGTGGAGCAGTGAAGTCCTCTACATTTATTAGAACCAAACACAATTCAGAAGAAAAAGAAGGTATGGTGTGTGTAAAATTAGAAGAGTGCACTTGGTCCACCAAGCAGTCAACAGATATACCTTCTCAAGTTGATATTGGTCGTTATCACAGTGAGGTAGATGGTTGCATAGCTAGGATTTTAAACTGGTATCTTGTACATTCCCAGTGAAATGTGCTGGGTCACTTGAACAAAATGCTTTTGATGCATTATACTGATTTCAAAATCCATCCCAAAAATATAACCTCAACAGCTGCTTTTTTTTTTTTTTCTGTCTCAGAGGATTACATCCGTTATGCTCATGGCTTAATATCTGAGTATATTGCTGAAGACCTCAGCCTAGACCTTCACAAGTATTTAGAGTAAGTATTTTGTGTACAGTATTTATAGGGCCTACATATGATTTAATTGGTTTGGGGGAGGATAAGAATGTGGCAATAGATAAGTTAATTCCTATGGTGATTCCATTAAATGACTTGCATAGTACATTTTTCATTTTCCCATCTTACAGACCATGTCCTTTTTATACAATATAACTCCCTTACAAATTCTCTTTTCCCTCATCGTAGGCTACCTGAGATTTCAAGTCCAACAGAGGCAGAACCACCATCAAAGGTAAGATGCTTTTTTTTTCATGCATTCAGTTTTGTCATCTCTTGGAGTCGTTTGCATCTAAAGAGTTGTAATTGGCTTCAGTATCTGCTGTTATATTGGGTCGCTGGATTTCTCTTTTGATTACTCATGGGGACGCTCCAAAACTGCCATTACAGAAAAGGAAATTGTCGGATAAGCCTGTGGAAGCAGGAGAGGACTATACGAAATTTAACAGCGGGGATCTCAAAAAGGTCAGTGCCACATTCATAACAATTGCTGTTATGTATTACAATCCTGAGGCTGAAAGAAGCATTTAAAATAATGCTTAAAACGAGAGCTTCAGCAATAGAATGCTACACTCCTTTATTGCTGTACTGAGATATTTGTTAAACTCTTGACAAGTTAAACAGACTGTCTTTCAGTCTTGAGAACTGGTGATTTGAATGTTGTTTTTTTTAAATAATAATTTCAAGTAAGTTCTTATTTTTTGGCATTTTGTTTTGATTTAGCCTGCCAAAAAGATGACTGCAGCACAGAAAGCTCTGGCTAAAGTGGACAAGACTGGCATGAAAAGCCTCTCTGCATTCTTCAGTCCCAAAGTGAAAACTGAAAAAAAATAATTGCAGCCTGTATTTTAAGTTGAATAAAGTATTTTTTTTGTTGTGTTGTGTCCTGTTTGCATTTTAGTAAAATGTTTGATATGTGGGTCTCTTTAACAACTTGACTAAGTCTATTTTTGGAAGGTACCACCTCCTGTACTATAGTAATCAATCAATCAATCTTTATTTTATATAGCGCCTGTGGACCACCATCACAAAGCGCTTTACAAGATGCAATAACAACAAGAAGATCCATAATACTTTAAATACAGAGAAATGCATAAAACATGATATACAGTGAATAAAAATAAACAATGCACAATACATTAAATACAGTGGAAAGTGCATAATACATGAAATAGTAACAGCAACACAGCAGCTAGTAGTTATGTAATATACATAGAAATGTATTGATTGGGTGTGATTTGTTGTTAAGCACACATGGTGTCCTGAAAACATAATAAAAACATGACCATGTTTCAATCTATTTTTTCCTCTGGGCCACCGCAATGAAATTGATTGCTTATGTCCCATGAGGGGCTTTGATTCTGGTTCACTGTCCACACATTCTTGATCGTAGTCCAGTTTTTGATACTATTAATAATAAATCAGGCCCTGTGCGAATAACAGATTTTTTTTTTTAATTTACAGCAGTGTCACGTGTAAAGTGTTGTATTTAGTGGAATGTGCACAGAACTATTTTATAAATTGTGCACAGATTTTTTATTTTTTTTTAAACAGTAAATAAATGCACTGACATAATCAAAATTAACTTCAGACTTATTTAAGCATGTTACAATAACTTGTGGAACAATGTTGTAATTAACAGCCTGTAGGTAAAGTGTATCTGTAAGGACAGCTTTCAGTTCTACATTGGAGCAGTGTAAAGGAATATCCCTTAGAAAGTGTCCAGAGGGCATCAGATGAGTCTCGGTTATTTGCCATTTACTCCCACCTTTCACTTAGCGCAGCAACTATAGGGAATCAAGCAACCCTGTCCTTAACCCAACCTCAACCCTAACCTTAAACAACCCCTGCCCTAAAACCTAACCCTAACCATTAAGAATCATCTGATGCCCTCAGGACACTTTTTAGGGGATATTCCTGTGTGCTGCAATGTCAGATGCATGTTCACCATTTAGGCCTTGCAAAACAAATACAATGTGTAACACATATTGATCTTATGCATCAGTTGACTCGTCAGTGACCATGACAAACAACCAGACTGTTTTACCAATTCCATAATTTCCTGCTTGTGATATTTAGCAACTTTAGGTACGTATTCACATCTCAGCTAGGGCTTCACCATTTGCTGACCTCATTCTGACGGATTTACTTAACTTTTGGTTGTCCAATTTTTCAACAACGATATTTGTTTATAAATGCGTTTCATGCTTCACGGTTTTCAGTGGACTTTTGGAACATTGAACACCGTTTTTTATTTCTTTGTAAATAAAGCAGTTGCAGTACTATGGATTTCCGCCTTTGTCTTTCGGTGAATACTTGAATCTAGCTTGTCAACACGATTTTCAGTGGTGCTCTAGGGCCCGATATTCGAATGGTTTGCACACTGTACAGGGGTATGCGCGGCGCAAATGGCCGTTGTGCTGGAATTGTGCCAAGTTGCAATATTCAAAACGTCCTTTTGCGGGTAACAATCCATTCTGCGCTGTGCAGAAATAAAATGTATATATCGCGCATTATGGGGGGAGTGGCCGACAATATGCGTGATCCTGGTATATTTGAAGGTATGCGACAAGCACAAAACCAGGTTTGTGACATGCAGACTAAGGATGTGTTAACTCCGTGCACACTACCATTCCAGCACTGACTACAAACAGGCAACAACGGGAAACGTGGGTAGCATGCAGACTATTCCGACTATGCAATATCTTCCGGCTATGCAAGTTTTTTTAGTAGATCAACAGTCAATACCAGGATATATATATATATTGTATTTATTATCCTTTATTTAACTAGGTAGTCACGTTGAGATTAACACACAAAAGTAGTCAACTATTTAAAACAATTACAACTCTCAGTCACGAAATCATGCAAGTTACTCTTAAATTGCAATAAAGATATCTGGGTCTGCAGCTTTAGTTTGGACTGGAACTCATTCCAGGACCATGGGGCATAATAAGCAAAGAATCCTTTACCAGCCTCAGTACGCACATTTGAGATTTTAAAATGCAAAAAAGAATGAGATCTGAGGCAATGGTTATGGGAAGCTATAAAGTGTTCATATAAATACGGTTTTTCATATAATTTACATATACCAGTGCTTCAAACTTCGTAAAGCCAAAGAAGTCCAGCATACCAAATCGTATAATATACAATGATGAGTATTAAATCTTGTATTTATATTGTACCTCAATGCTGCATGATGTAGCGAGTCCAGTTTACCTAAAGTTGATGGTAATGCAAACCTGTATACTGCATCATCATAGTCAATTTGTAGGCAAAAACATATAAGCAATATGCTTCTTTTTTTTTCCATACATAACATATATAACACGTTCATATCATTGTGACGTTTATAACGTATTCTCATGCCCAACAGACGAGTGTGGAAACATGCACTCACCTCTGTCTAGCACACTGCCTTCCTTCTGTTCCTTTAATTCGGTCCTATTAGCATATGATAATGCATCGGTAATTAGAAACATGTGATGCAAATATATTCTAGGTGGACATCCAATATACAATTTGAATTTGAATTGGGCGAAAGCACTAATTAGTCTGACTATACCAATATCTGCGCAATAATTGTGATGCGCTAGTTCCAATAACTGCACACCGCTGGCTCAAGTAGTGGCGGAGTAACAGTCTATTGTGGAGTTAGGTACAATAGTATAATAGTACAGAACCTCAACCCCAGATGGACGGATCAGTTATATGTTTTATCACTGTATTGATATGATGGACAGCGGCATCCAAAGTGTACCGTCAAAGTATGGAAATAAAGATTGAAAGAAGGATGAAGAAGGGGAGGGGGATCCTGTCTGAATTCTTTGCTGTGTGTTGCCACACATCTGTAAATTAATTGTATAAATACATCATACACCCATCTTGTGGCCCATTGCTTTGTTTGGCTATTCCATAGGTTGCTGTGCATTACGGGTGAGGGGTGAGCAGCTGCAGTTCGGAGAGCCAAACACCGACAGGGCACTCTTGCTGTGAAAGGCATGCTAACGTTTTCCTAAAGCCAGACCTGTGATACGATCAACCAATCATAGACCTGTATTTTCTCTGCAGCAGTCCAATCATAAGTTAGGTGAGGCGGGACAAACAGTTCTGTTAACTGTAATTTCTGGCCGTTTTTATGCAGCTGTCCAGTCTGCTGAATGTAATTGTTGCTAATTGTACAGAGATTGTTCGTTTATTGTGAAATCGTGGTAGGCTACAATTAACATTTTAGGAGTGTATTTAGAATTAATTATTATTTTTACAAAAAAAATGGCATAACAAGAAAATCCATTCCGGTGACACTCAAAACCTTACAAACTGGACTTAATCATGATGTTCAAATGGGTGAGTAGAATGAATAACATAACACATTTCTGTGTATTCTGTATATAAAAATGCTTGATTGATGTTTACTTTGCAGGTGAATTAACTCATTACATTTACAAATCAGAGAGTGTGCTACCACAGTAGACTTTGTCACGGCATGACATATTAAAAAAAAATCATTTAGAAAAAAAGAACAAAACAAAAAAAAGACAGTATCCAAAGCCTTTTTTTTTATTATACTTCAAAAACATACAGCTATGTCAGATCAGCTGGCCTTTAAAGAAACCTATATAGTATTTCCTTGTGATACAATACTCTCTATTCAATAAAAGAGTGGCGTCATCAGTTCATTAATTTGAAAACTCGGCGCCTAGCTATGGAGCCAATTGTGTATTTGAATGGTCCGTATGTATGTGTGCACGATATATTGTGTGGTCTCGTCTGTTGTCATATCGGTACATACTGTGGTGACACCAATGATAGCATCTTGTCGGGGTAATGCCATTACTAATGGTGACTGTCCATCATTCTGCATTCTCGTTTAGCTGTTGTGTGTAGTTGCTATATTGGTAGTGAATTCGCAGACGGTTTTGCGAGGCACAAACAGATTTGCGAATTGCTCAAAAAACTGCTATATTCCAATGTCTCGCAAGTGCTCTGTGCTGTTTTGGAATATCTGTCATTTCGTGCCAAAGCACTATTTTTTTTTGTGAGGCACAAATTTAGCAAGGGGATTGCACGAAGATTGAAGATTGGGCCCCTAGAGTAACGTTGCTGGACATACAGAAGAGCTTACATCTATCGCTGTGTAAAATTCCACGATTTTAACTAATTCCGCCCAGTCTGTGAAATCACGATTTACACAGAGCTTTAATTGTAAAACCATCTCTGCTGTCCCTAATAGAGTTGACCATGCATTGAACAAGCTCACAAATCTGTGTTGGAACTTTCTCTAGCATCCACTAGGGGGTATCATAGCATCATAACTGAGATTATACAGTGAATGTATCATTAGTGTTTCCTTCAATGGAATTAACCATTACCGAATGGGGAAGAGACCTGTCTGACCGCCAATCACTGAACATATATAAAAAAGCTGCCCTATCAGGGCACTGCTGTGAGGAGGAAGACCCTCCCACCTCCGGCTGAAGAGGGACGTCCTCACAGTAGCATATCGCCATTTTCTCTCTCACTTCACTGACAGGACACAGATTGCCTTGTACTTTCTTTGTCCGAATTTGGCTGATTTGTTGGTTTTTAAACCTTCAAATTACTTTGTACATGATAGTATTACGCATTAATTGAGAGTGCTCCTGCCTTATTCTCGTGGTAGTTTACTGACTAGAGCTGGTTTCGACCCCTCTGAGATTGGCAATCGGCCATTACTATGTCTTCCACTACCTTGTCTAGTTTTTCGACCGTGTTTGGAGCTGTTGTGGTGCTGTAGGGTGACCCCACGGGCTCGCAGTGTTGTCCCCTACGCCGATTTACTCGGCCTCAGCTACTTGCAGCTCGGGCCTACATGCCCCTCACTCGGGCTTTCCTAGAGTGGCTGGGCTTACTGTCGGCCCGACATGTTGTCGGGTCAACCGTGGCAGCTACTGTTATGCAAGGACCAACTGAGCCAAGAGGAGGGGCTATTATGACACACAAACCCAGCCCAGCTGCAACTCTGGGTCTGGCTGTTGAATGGAGCCGTCTATTCAGATGAGGTTTGCCAGATGCAGTGGTAGAGACACTGCAGTCTGCTAGGTCGCCGAGCACTAGAGCCCAGTATTCATATAAATAGAAAGTTTTCCAAGACTGGTGCATTGCCGAAAGTCATGATCCAGTGACCTGCCCTACTGAGACAATACTAACTTTCTTACAACACCCGTTTGATGCAGGAAAATCAGTGTCCACTTTGAAGGTATACCTGGCAGCAATATCAGTGTGCCAAAAAAAAATTGACTCTGTGTCCCCTGGGGCACACTTCCTGGCAGTGCAATTTCTTAAAGGAGTTCGGAGGCTTCGTCCTCCCAAGAAAAGTATGGTCCCCAAGTGTGATCTAGAACTGGTACTGCGGGTCCTTATGGGTCCCCTATTTGAGCCCATGGCGTCAGCAGAACTGCGCCCTGTTTCCTTGACGGTGGCGTCTTTAATAGTCATTACGTCTGACAGACGAGTAAGTGAGCTTAATGCGCTGTCCATCGATGACTTTGTCCATTGATGACATGTATGACTTTCACTGGAAATGACTTGCGGGTAACATTAAGAACAAATCCAGACTTTTTGCCAAAGGTGGTATCTTCATTCCATATTAACCAACCAGTGGTTTTGGAAACTTGATGGACTCCCGCTTGCCAGGGGACATTACGGCCCATTCTACCAGGTGCCAGGCAACTTCGTGGGCTTTCCTTCATGGCGCCTCCTTGGATGAGCTCTGCAATGCTGCTACATGGACAGGTAGTTAGACATTTGCGTGTTTTTACCACCTTGATGTTGCAAACTGAGCTAAACCCTCTCTGGGCTCTAGGGTGTTGCAGGTGGCATGCCCTTAGGCGTCATGTGGCTCTGAGGCTATCGCCGTGAGGCTGTACTGTCAGTAATCTGGAGCCTCGACATCTTTGGTACAGTTTCCCATTCCGTAATGGTTGTCATTCCATTGAAAGGGAACGTTAGGTTATTACCATAACCCTTGTTCCCTGAAAAAGAGTGACAACCATTACCCTTCGAGGTCATGTCTCCAGCTGACCTCTGATTTCGAAAGAAAATGGCAATATGCTAATGTGATGATGACCCTCTTCAACAGGAGGTGGGAGGGACTTCCTCCTCACAGCAGGACCCTGATAGGGCAGCTTTTTTTATATATGCTTAGTGATTGGCGTCATGGTTGTCATTATTTTTCAGGGAACCAGGGTTATGGTAATAACCTAACGTTTTTTTTTTTTTTACTTTTCTAGATTGTCATAAGCTAAACCTCATTAATTGTTTTGTGTTTTCCCTAGATTGCTGTACAGAAACAAGGAAGAAAGAAATGAGAATTAAAATATAACTGCCTGCATGTTTTTAATCTATTACCAGTGCTATGTGGATCAGCTGAGGGGACTTTTTTAAGACCACTTGTTTTTTAAGGATCATCCTTGTACATTTTTTAAACTTTTTTTTTCTTTTACCCCGAAAATCTCTGAAATGCCTGAAATGGCCTCAAAAATACATGTGGTTGAGCCAGTTACTGGGTATGTAGAATCCCAGTTGGAATGTGGAGCACGAAGACTGCAAGCTTTTATTAATTTTTCTCTAGTTTCAGAATGCTAAATAAAAGATTTTAACATTCAATTAATTTATTTTAATATTCTTTAATTTTTGAAAAATTAAACAGTATGCTAAACCTATTTCACTGATTAAATTACTGGTAACACTGTAGTTTAGGGATCCATAACAGGTGATTGAATATATAAAACATGTGTATTTAATGTAAATGTAAACAATGAAGCATGCAGCAACATGCTACATCCCTGAGAAGCTTTATTTTTTATTTTATTTTTTTAAACATTATCTTTAATTATCTTTTTGTTTGTCATCTTTTAAAATGTGTTTAATACTTTGGTCAATCAACAAAACATTTTCTCCATTCCTAATTCACAGCTATGAAGCCATTTTTTTTTTGTTTTTGTTTTGTTTGGAAGTACAGTACCACAGTGCCACTAGTTCACTGAAATATTCTGTGCCAGCCTACCTACCCTGAAGTTGTTCTTAAAATGTATAGGTGTCAAGTCTAAAAGAAATATTTTGAAAGCAATGAAGGCTGACAAAAAAACATTACCATAACAGATTGATTTACTTTCTGTCCTGAAACATGCAGTAACAAGTTTGTGTGAATACAGTATGTACACTGTAGTTTCTATGCACTAATATTTGTGTGGTATGTGACATTGTAGTTTATTTTAAGAAATTCAAAAGCAAATATAATTATAGAGAAAGTTCATTTTTATTTTGGGGTTAGTATCAGTTTAAACAGAAGCAAAATCTCTTGAGAAAGACCAGTTTTTCAGCCTGTCTGGTATGGACAACTAGTTGATTGTTTATTTTATTTTTATATATCTAAGCAGTAGTGGAATACCGTGGGAAGAAATCAATTCACTTGATAGGAAAAAAAAAAAAAACACTAAAGCAGTTAGTAGGCTCAGGTGGTTAGCATTGGGGTGTTTGGTGTGAAAGACTGGTTGCTGTGTTTACTGGACAGCCATGTAGATTGTTCGTAAAATGTTTTCTCTATCATTGTACTATTTTTCCTGATTTATTGATTTTGTATATTTTGTCTTCAGCATCCTTCAACTACAATATATGGTTTACATAAAAGCAGGAGACCACTGAAAAAGAGTGTATTGCAAAGTGGCTAATAGTATAATAGTAAAGTTTAAAGCCTTTTTTTTACTGTGTGTATAAACTGAATAGCACAATATAAAACGGAAGAAAAGCAAACTATGCAAACTAGTTATAAAATGTATAGCTGCTTTTAGCAGTTTTCTAACTGTAGAATCAAAATATTGTGTATGTTGTGTATGAGTAGAAATCTTCTCTTTCACTTTTAACAATGTCTAACTAAGAATTAGTATTGCACCCAGTGAGGTCTATTCAGTGAATCTAAACATTGGCACTGTGCTTAGTTTAATCAAATCAATGACGTATTTACAGGCAGAAAGACACTTAAGAGATGCTTTATTGGCATAACATTGATAAACACATAGTAATTAGCTAAACTGTGGTAGCTTTCAGGTCACCACCCTTGACAACAGTTCAGTGTCAGTTACTGGCACAAGACAGAGTTGAGGGCCAATCGTTTTTTTATTGAGCACAAGATTGAGCAAGAACATTGAACACTGCCACTCAGCAGGAGCTCCAGCACAAAATGACACAAGCTAGATTTCCATGAAAGCCTAAACAGTTTTTATTGAAAACATTACAGAATATATTAATAAACGGATGAAGTATTTATGGAAGGCATATCAGTGTGCTTAACCATACATTGTTGATTGTACACTGTACCATCTATCTGTGTTTTAGAATGACAGCTTTTCATCCAATCAGATAAGTGCTTGTGTTCCACTAAGCTCTTCTTGTAACCCCCCCCCCCCCCCCCCCCCCAGTTTGTCTAATTATTGTAAAGAACACACCTTGAAAGCTTTGACAGATTGCTTTGTGCCTGACACCTCAGATCTCATTTCTAAGCCACGTCTGCCAGTCTCTATTAACTGGATCTAATTGCTCGATTACCATTTAAATGATCGTGTCATGACATTTTAAAATCATGATAATGTTTTTAAAACCACAGGCAGGAAGACAAACTATGCAAGCAATTTAAAGTCTGTAAGCCAGCTGTCTGTGTATAAGATACATATGTAGCCAGCAGGTGCAAATGAAGCATCTCCTAAAAAAAACTGCTCTGTCCCTGCATGTGTCTATCTGCACCAGATGGTCGGCAGTTTCAAGGGAGCAAGCATTAAAGCAATCAAATAAATACTGACTGACAGTTTGTTTTTCTGTACTCAGATCTGTGCACAGCCATAGGTTTTATGGACATTTATGCAGGGTTTTTGGTTAAATAAGTATAAATACTTTTCCAACTCTGCTCTGCTTAATACTAGCAGTGACAATTTAGTAGCAAAGTAGCAAAATGTACATGTTTTATGTGTTTTGTTGTCTCTTTATAGCAGCACTTACAGCTACAGATTTTTGATTCTGTCCCAAAATTGTTATGGAGAACAGTGCAATACATAGAGATAGACAGGTAGACCAAATACAAAACAGAACAGACAGGCACATCTAAATGTTATGTATATAATTAGAGGTGTAGTTTTTTTTTTTTTTTTTTTCCCACAGTAAAAACTGATTATTTCATGGCTCTCTACGGTCTAAATATAGGTATTTCAGGATATTTCACAATAAACATTATATATATTAAAGCAGAAATAGCTGTCACACTCAAAACTGATAATTGTCTCAACAATGCTAATTGTAGAATTTGTTTTTTATGTCCACCATTTAAAAACATTCTATTTTCACCATCAGTGAATTATCAAACACAATAAAAACAGATCCATGAAATGTCCCTGTTACAAGGGCTTGCTCGTGTCACATGTGTGGGTAGCCACTGATTAGGCACGCAGACAGACACATGGACGTGGCGTTTAAACACTGGCACAGGCGCGCAGATTTTTATTAACACAAACACAAACGAAAGTAAATAAAGGTGGTCATGTGACGTTACCAGCGATGGGAGGACTAATACAGCAAGCTGTACAAAATGCAAAATAAAACACAATACAACAAATTAAATCAAAGGTGCCGTGTGAAAACTGCAGGCCTTGCAGCAGCCCCTCGGACATTCGGTCAAGACCCGCCCACCTGCTGATTGAGGACAAATCACTTGCTGCCCTTCCCCTCAACCAAGCCTAGCCAACAGCACGTCTCAGTCGAGCGCCCGTCTGTAAACAGCAATGTGAAGCTAGCAGCAATAAGCAACAGCAACCGCCTCCACATCTCTCACCCTAGAAGCGGCATTTTTTTTGCATTTTTGCATTGTATAATTAATGCTACTAATAAAGTACTAACTTTTTTTCTGTACTTTATTAGCTAAAAGTGCTGTATCCAGCACAAAAAATATAGTTTATATACACATACAAAGTGGGGTGCAATGTAATGTAGACATACTGGGAGCACAGAAAATTAAGTTACTTACTTAAGATTTATGTCACTGTAATAGCAACACTATGTTTTATGTCAGGTGCCTAGTTAAAACAGCCACTTTACCTTAATTTTGAGGTGCTGGGCACACTCAAGACCCTCTCCTGACAAAACTCAAGATTGTGCATCCATGAAAGTGGGGTGCAATGTAATGTAGACACACTAGGGGTACAGAAAATAAAGTTACTTAAGATTTACGTCACTGTAATAGCAACATTACTTTTTATGTCATATGTTTAGTTAAAACAGCCATTTCCCTGGGTGCAGCCTTACCATGGGTCATGTCCGTTGGTCAGTCTGGTTGTGAGGGAGGTTGGTGGCAGCCGGGGCCCCTCAGGGGCGGTCTTCCTTGGGCTTGGGAGGGGGTGGATCTTTCTTATGCCCCGGCCTTGGTCTCCAGCCGTAGAACCGGTTACCCCTGGCCGCTGGTGGTCCCTTGCCGCCTACTCTTCGTCTGCCTGCTTGTTTGTTCTGGGGTGGGGGGCGACGTTCAGGCCCAGTTGCCCCTGCAGGCTGTGAATGCCACCTTGGGCACTGGCGACAGGCAGGAAGGTGTGATAATTTCGAAGTGACCTCCGTGGCCTTGTGGCACCTCTCAAGGCTCACATCAATGGCCGCTCCGAATTTCTGCCCCGGTGTAATAGGGGCATCTAATAGCGCCACCTTCTCAGTCACCACGACCTTGGCCTGGGTTAGCCAGAGGTGTCTGCGAGCGGATACCAGCGCCGGTAGAGACCTGCCTGATGCCTGACCTAACTCCCCCATTAGGTCAGTCATCGCCCTTGTTACCACCAGTAGCTCCCCTGTGTCTGCCTCTGTTGCCCGCTCCTGCAGACTCTCAGCCAGCTGCCTCTGGTACAGGACCAATATAGTCATTGCATTGGCTGTACTGACTGACAGACACAGCATGTGCATGCAGTGCCTAGGCCCCGATCATGCTGCCTCAGCCCTAAAAGGTGCCTGTGACATCTGCGCGGCTTTTCAGCCCCACGTGCGAGAAAAAGAGAGAGAGAGAGAGAGAGAGAGAGAGAGGCGTTCTTCATCCCCCGCAGCGGGCCCCTCCCACTCACGCCTCCCGACACCATCACAGAGCCCCCCCAGGGAGATCCCCTGTGCTCAGGCATCCATTTCGACCCGCAGCCGCTCCCCGTCGCCTCCGGCTAGAGGGGTGAAAAAGTCCCGGCGTTCCCCAATTTCATGGAAGAGATGCGTTCCTCTTGGAACCACCCAGCTATAGCGCCGGCAAAATTGAGACATGGTTCTCATCTGGCCTCGCTGGAAGGGGCAGAGAAGCTGGGCCTGGCCGGGTTTCCCCCTGTGGACTTCACCATAGCAGCCTTGGTTAAGGCTCCACAGGTGGGAGGTATGCCCAAGGACCCTGTGTGCCCGAACCTGCAGTGCAGGATCACAGAGTGCTCTTCTGTCGCACACGTTGCTCCAGATCTCCAGCCTGCAGGATCAGACCCTGGGCCGGAGCCTGGCAGGCCTAGTGGTTGCACGCAGACAGCTGCGGCTGTCGTAGGCACGGGTGCCTGATGCTGACAAGGCTACGCTGTTGGACGCGCCCATATTACGAGGCCACACATTCGGCCCAGCAGTGGAGGAGATCCTACAGCAAAGCCTTAGGGAACGCGAGGCGTCGAGGCAGGTAGCCACGTTGCCCTGTCCCCCCGCTCCGCCGTGGGTCAGGTCGAGCCGCTGGCGCTTTGCTCAGATGTGTACAGTCACCCGGACGGTGCCGGTTCCCACAGCCCCGCCAGGTGACCTTAGACACCGCCTACAGGCCTCATCTCAGGCGAGAGGCAGGACCCTCCCTCAGCATGGTGGACGTGCCCGTGGCCGTAGCCAGTCCACGCAGCAACAACCGAGAAGGCAGTACCAGGTTTTCCGCCCTAGACAACCGCCACCGCTAGCCCTGCCCCAGCCTCAGCCGCCCCAACAGGGCCCCTGAAGGCTCTCGGCCTCAGACCCAATTCACAGCACAACAGCTGCACTACTGGCGCGTTTGCACTTCCGACGTGTAGGTGCTCACAACCGTACAATATGGTTACACGCTTCAGTTTTGTTTGGGACCCCCTCCTTTTCGCTGCGTTGTTCGTGACGGACCCACTTCAGGCCTCGGTGCTCCAGACTGAAGTGGCAGCCTTGCTGGGCAAGCACTCCATTTGTCTCGTAGATCCTACCTCTCTCGGAGGGGGGTTCTACTCGAGATACTTTCTGGTACCGAAGCGGGATGGTGGCTTTTGCCCCGTCCTGGACTTGCAGTTTCTAAATCGGTTTCTAAAACAGAAGGGATTCCACATGCTGACTCATCGTCACATACTCCAATCTGTACGGCCGGGTGACTGGTTCACCATGGTGGACTTGCGAGACACTTATTTTCATGTTCCCATTCATCCTCAGCACAGGAAATAGCTCCGCTTCGCCTGTCAGGGCAACGTGTACGAGTTTTCCATACTGCCGTTTGGCCTCTCCCTAGCTCCCCGTACGTTTTCAAAGTGCATAGACGCTATCCTCATTCCCTTGCGGCTGCAAGGAGTCAGAGTGATGAATTATCTTGACGATTGGTTGATCTGTTCCGCTGCACCCCCATTTTCTGTACCCCTGGTGTGTCTTTCTCATTGAAGAAATCTTAAAGAAATCATGCAGCTCTATGCAGTGTGTTCAGTAATTTACCAGAAGCAAACTAAACTGGCTACCAGGTTCCTAATGCAGTGTTATGTCAATAAGGCAAACATTTGCTGTATTTATGTTTAAGTAATAATAATAAAAAAAATACAGCCTTACATATTGCAGTCATATATATATATATATATTATATATATATATATATAATATATATATATATATATATATATATATATATATATATATATATATTATAAAGCAAAATACAGAATTTGGTGTTTACAGCATCCCTGCCAAAGACATCTACATTTGACAGCTCTACTTCATGGTCTGTTTCATCTCCCAGTAAATCCACTTTATTGCTCTTTCTGCTGGGGTTCATTTCATCTGGGTGGAAGAAAAAGGGTTCATTTAAAACACAGTCGTTTTAATGTTTTATTATTGGGACCCAATAACAATGTGATTGAGGGGTTGGATAAACCAGGCAACAAAAATTTACTAGTGTTTAATCACACTGCAATGGATCTCCTCCTAGCGGCTGATTAGTTAATAATACTGACAACAGCACAAGACCTGTACTTGCCTCTCCACTACAGAGCTTCTTCTTTACCATATGGTTTGCGGTTCACATTCAGCCCTTGTCTTGCCATTCAATTGACATTGTCATTTCACTACAACACTGTACAATTTTGTAAAGTGTATATTCAGAAAGTATATGTTTACTGTAAATATTTATTTCTCAAGTTCCCAATGAGACCACTTTTCAAGTACCTTTACTGAACCTAAAATAAGGCCAGGCTTATTGTTACCACACAGTTGAAAATGTGGTTCTCAGTGTCTACATATGTACCCAGAACCTCCCCTCTGGTGTTGAATCACATAAGCAGTCACTGTATAGGGGGTGATTAGATGGTGGATGATGTTTGAACTTGGCAGGGTATGGAAATCAGCCAACCGTCCTTCCCATTACATCACATGAAAATGAAATTGAAAACAGCACTTGAGCTTTTAAGCTTTCAAGCCCTAAAAGTCTGAGCATTAGGAGTGGGTTCTAAAGCAGAAATGGGTTAAATAGCAGGAATGGGTACTAGATCAGGAATGGTTCTAGAGCAGGAATGGGTTCTATGGTTGTGACATTGTATCGCAACACAGGGTCACCTGTTTGTTGCACCTGTGGCTTGAAATCCTTTCTAAGCAAACTACAGAAATTAAGTTTCAGCAAACTGAATTTGAGGTTTTGGTTTTAGCTATGTCTATAGCCATTATTGAGTATTGATTAATTGATTTATTTTACTAAATCTGAAAAGATTAAAAAACGAAACCTTGTTGCATAAAGGAAATAAAGTACTCCCTGTATCTTTGAATAAAAGCTAAAACATGAAAGCCTCTCCTCATTGTATTCCTGCTGGTGTTTGTTTCCTTGCAGCTCTGTTCTCTGTGCTTACCATGGCTGTTGCCCTGTGTCTCTTGGTTCTCTCTGCCCAGCCCATTATGTCATCCTCAGTGGCTTTTAAGTTCTGGTCGAGAAAGTATGTGGTCATTTTCCCCTTGCCTTTCACCTCAATTTCACCTCTTCAACTGATCTCAAAGTCTTTATTTTTAAGGGCACTGCAGAGATAAAGCAGGTACAGCACTGTAAATACTGTTTGTAGCAAACCTGGAAAGGATCTCAATATGAAAAAAAAGGTCATAATGATCATTCAAAGATCATTCATCGCACAGTTAGGTAATATATTTCAAAATAGGTATGTTACAAATGCTATTATCACACCCCTGCTTAACATCAGTTTTGGCAAAGGTGCTGTACTTGCCAGCAATCTGTGAGAAAACTGCATACAGTAGACATATAAGAATATGTAAGACATGTAAGAATCATGTACCCAGTTACGTACCTTATAGACATCCTGAACGTTAGTCAGTCAGTCAAATTTAGAGTACAAGGAGTTCAGCATGTTAATGATTTGTATGGGCTCACAAGTTGCACATATGTTGATAAATGTCACAACGTCACTGAATAGTATGGTACACACGTCGAACTCTCCTGCACGGAAACACAAATAGAATGGAAATTACTTTTTGGAACATTTCTCTTAACTCAATAATAATAATGACAGTCCATCCTGCCTGCGGCTTCAGGACTGGTGCATTTTTAGTGCTTCAAAATTTTCTTCAGCTGGGTGCTAAATGGCTAGCAAAATGGCCATGTAGAGCAGAAATAAACCTACGATAGCATTTTCTATGTGCTAGCTAAAAGTCACAATTTGGTAACAAAAATATTTCTGTTACTTTGATGGTCGACCACAAGGTGCATGGCACAATATGTAGGGATTGCTTTGTTAAATCTCTCATACACACTAAATCAAATAAAAAACTGGCAATAAAATAATACTGCTGTACATATAGATTTGACGTGATATTGAGATTTTAAGTGATATGCTATAGAGATTACGTAATGTGCTAGGTGTTTGTGATAAGCTTGGAAACAAGTAATAAATCATCTTACCCCCTATTAGCGTTACTAGCAATAATAATGATCCCCCTTTTATGGTGCTGGGAATCTTCTGTTTTCTCTTTTTTATGTTCATTTAGAATATGCATACATATCAAGTACAATCCTATTGAAATATTGCTGCATTCTGGTACCTTCGCTTTAGACCACATGGCCTGTTTGCTTCTAGATCATTGTAGTGAGCTTGAACTACAATACATGCTTAGGTACTAGGAAACAATACAAACATTTCATCTATAGCTTTGTCTTTGAAATATATGCAGTCCAAATTGAAGTATAAAATACAAGCAAAGAACCTAAATATATTCGGCATCAGAAAAGGAGGTCCAGTCAGGATACTGCCGGTGGTAATGCAACAGGCATCCTTGAATAACTACAGATTCTGATTGGTGAGATGAGATAAAAAAAAAAAAAAACTTAAAAAAAAAAAAAAAAAAACTCACATGCATCCTTATTCAGGTAAGGAAATAGATTTTCAAACCCTGTTTAGCACCCCTTTAATGGCGCCCCCAGTACCTGCTTCCACCTTCTTGCCCTCTGTGGCAGGCTGGCGAGTGGATAGAGGCCCAGAGACAGACTGCAGTTCAAAAAAATAGCTATTTTATTATAAATAAACACAAAATGAAAGGGCACAAGGGCCAAAACAAAGCAATTTATACACAAAAAAGATAAAAAGCAAAACTTACAAAAATAACAGTTTCCAGGCTGGGCAATGCCTTCACTGGATTCAAACTTTCTAAACAACCAAAAAAAACACAACCTGCTTCCTCAGCTCCCTCTCCCCAAATGAGAAGCAGAGGCCTCCTTTTATATCAGGTGGCTGGGCGCTGATTGATCGTTAATCAACCTAATCAACTAATCAACCCCAGCCACCTGAACATAATAAACCCAGGCAGGTAGGGGAAGTTAACCCCATCTCTGCCAATTTAAAAGGCAGAGCTTTGCTCTGCCACACCCTCCTTGAGCTTGTTGGCGACGTGTCGGGGCAGCGTTGTGCAGAGGAGCGTCTCTGTCGTCTTCTTCTCCACCTCCAGGTTCTTGGAGAGGATGCGCAGCTCCTTTTTCTTGCGCTCCATCTGGTTGGAGAGCTCAATCTCAGCCATCCGCTGCTGGTTCAGCAGGATGAGGTCTCGAGTGGTGTCGTGCTGGGCGATGTTGGCGATGTCATTCCTCCTGTTCTCCAGCTCCTGCAGACTGCGCAGCTTTGGGGAACCCCGGATGCAGCCTTTCGACTCCATCCACGTCATCTGACCTGCAGTGCAAACACAGTGATGTACCTATAGGAGACCTTACTGCCATGTGTGGCTCACTGTCAAGGGTCATGCTTCAATAGCTGGGAAGCGTAATATTATTACTAATATTACATTATGTACATTATGAAAATTCAAGGGAAAACCTGGAAAAACACATTTGTTTCAAATATCTGTATTTGTCTGGTTTTACTTACTTGTTATACTTAATAAATGTTCTCACAAATGGGTTCATTTTTGCTGGGGTTTTTCTATTGGAGGGGATACAGTAAATTGCAGGGGTTTCAACCTAAAAATTCAGACCATTATTAGGGAGTGTACAAATCTGTTTGTTCAGCAGGTAGCTGTTTAATGTATTTCAATGTTTAGTCAAGTTATCAGAATAGTGTATCACCACAATCTTGTACATGCATGGCAAAAATGATATTTATCTTTGTCAGTAAGGTAAAGCAGATCCCTGTGTGGTTGGTATTTCATCAGCACCTCTGAGTTTAAGCATCGACTGATTCTTCCAAGACTCAGGCATCATTTCCCTCTGTGTCTTCAAGACAAACTGACTGCTAATGAACTTCCTGATGCTCTCGATTGTGAGAGTCACCTCAGGGTGAATGATGCTGAAGTATTTGTCTAACTGGATGTCAAAGGTCTGTAATCCTGGCACAAATTTCTGGATGTTGACACCTGCTTGCTTAACTTTGAGCTGGGTACAGTGGAACAGCATAATAAAAAAAAGGTAAAACCTCTTACAATGTCACAGATACAACACTGATGTAATTTACAGTATTTGTACTTTTAAATAGCTTTTTATTTAAGAATCGTGTCTTACTATCAATTTTATCAGTAGGGAATTCACAGCAATGTCGTGTGTTTTTCTTTATCCTACACTGGTATTCCAGCTTATTGTTAAAAAAGGAAACATTTTCTTCAACCACAGAAATAAAATACTTGAATCTTATGGAAAAGGTGATATTTAGGTTGCAGTCTTGCAGCCCTGCAAAGACAATGTGGAAGGGAAATTCATTGCAGAAAATCAGCGCTTTGATCCACAGCGTCTGTGGGTAGGATGGCGTGAAGTGAAACTTATACATGTTTAGCAGAGCAATATTGAGCAGATAAATACGTCAGCAATATCATAGAACAGTCTCAAAGTCCTCCCTGTAAGGAGTTTTTTTTTCCTCAAAACTCAGGAACAGTTTTACACTCTCACACGAATACAGCAACCTTGAACACATTCTTTCCCTAATCTTTTGCAAGTGCAGCTGCATCAAAAGCAAAACATAGTCAATCTGCACTAGAACATTTTGTGTGAAAAGCATAGCAGTAACAAAAACATAACGGTAGCAAGACAAAACAATATATGAGAAGCAAAGCAGGCTATGAAAGGCAAAACAGTCATCTTGCACTAGACCATCCTACCTTGGAAACATCACTCGATCCTCCTTAACCATGCAAGTGTTGACCTGGGTATTGGCTGCCTCTTCAGTCCCTCCTTTGGACCTTCGAATAGCAGAAAACAGAGACGGTCCACAACATGAGGCAGAGGTTACCAGCACTTGCCCCTATGCGTCTGTATCAGTAAGAAATATATGTAGAATTCTGCATGCAGCTATGCTAGTGTAGTGGATTAATTCTCTGCTATCCAAAGAGATTAAGGATTCAGGTTTATTACATTGATTATTATTATTTAATCAATGTATACAAGGGAAGAATCTACAAGAGACTATTGTAGAAAGAAGGGTTACATTAGATTTTATACAGTGTTGCAAGACAGGTTGTGTCTCTATTTGAAATGTCACAGAAGTTTGTGATAAGGCCTTTTGTTCATTACATGTGGTTCCAGCTGTGCTGGAGTCTACCAGAACCAATTGTCCTGGGCAGTTCTTTCCTGGGGCCAGGGTGTAAATCCTTTGATCTGATGGGGTGTCGACTGTGGTGTAACTTCTCCCCTGTCTCAGGCAATCCTCCGTTATCACAGAACAAGATAGAATCAGAACAGAGACAGTCTCAGAGTTATCAAAGTTGGTGTCTTGGGATTGGGGGAACACCTTTGTTCATAATCCCAAAGGGCCAGCTGCAGCTGATGCACTCCCTGCTTGCTACAGTCTCAAAGGCACCTTGTGTTCAGTTAAATGTATATAGAAATGCAGGGTGCACTCGTAACACACAAGATTTAAAGTTCGTCAGAATTAAATAACTTTCCTGTTCACTAGTAAATTTGCAATAACACTATTAGCATATTAACAGTTTGCTTAAGTAACCATGAACATTCAACACAGGGGTTGCATCACTCAATGCCAGCGCTTCATCTATGTATCTTTTATTTAACCAGAACAGTTTTGCACACAATCCACACTTTGTAATCTTCCATTGTTCTTGCACTCTTTGTACAAGTCAAATACAAGTCAATTGCTGGTATTTTTCCATCCTCTGTTCTTAGTTTCTTCGTTGCGCATGTGCAGTGAGCCAGAAAAGCAAATTGGCTGTACAAGTCAAAGGACCGTACCTTCTTCCTTTTTCTCGTTCTCTGTCTTCTGTACGTCGAGGCAGAGGTCACCAGTACTTGCCTTGAGGTATCCTCTTCTTTTAAATCATTAATGCAGACTTTACTCCTTGAGTAATACAGCGTTCACATCGTTGGTGCCTTGTGGCACGTTTCATATGGCAAAACATAAGCAGAATCATTATCAACTCCAAACCAAAACCCCACTCGCGACTCGAGTGCCAGGTTTTGACAGTCTTTGCAATTTCCTTATCCATACGAAAAACTACTCACTTCTAAATCTTTTGAAAACAATCCAATTTGGATATGAATCCAAATTAACATGTATTTATACTAAAGTAATACAAAAATGACTACAAAAGATTTAGAACTTTTGTAGTCATTTTTGTATTACTTTAGTATAAATACATGTTAATTTGGATTCATATGTTGTTTTTTTCTGACTTTATGTGAACGAAAAGACACACATTTGCCCGTTTTCCCATTGGAAATAGTGATATTTTGAAATATCACTGTCCTGGTCACAAAAGCAAAGTTTGTGGGGAATAATAGCCATTTTCTATACTTTTGAGGCATAAGCAATTAGGAAATAACACTTACTACCCAGGAACAAAAAAAAAAATAAAAATTTGTTACACGGTGTAATCAATAGTCAGTCTCCATTTCCTTTCCCTTTTGGGCACTGGTCAAATGGGACTGTTCGTGGGTGAGTTACATTCAACTACTATACCCTGTTGTAACAGGTCTGTAACAATACCCTTTACTGCTTCAGTTGCTTCAGGTTTAATTAGGTACTGCTTCTGTGGAGGATGGGTGTTACCTTCAATTGTGATAAGCGTGCCCACTGCCTTATCGCAGTTATTGCTGTGCTTAGCTCACACTTCTGGGTACTCTTCTGCCGTTTCAGACTTTCCTGTAACCACTGCCACATTCCCAACAAGTTAAATTTAAGTATCAATACGGCCACAATCAGAGCATTGCTTAAAATTGTATTCATTCTAAAACTCGTTGCGAGTTTGCAGCTGTGAGCTGTGCCTTCAATATCTACTATTAACACTTCTCTGCTGCTGGACACCTGCCCAGACACCTTATCTGCATATTGCCTGTTCTCTGGCAACACGCCCAGAATCTTCTCTTTCACTGCTTCTTTGAGCTAAACTTCTAACTTCCAGTCCTATTGCATCTCCGTTGCGATCCATATTTGATTTGAATCCACTCCCTTATATCAATTCCTGAACTGAAGCTGGCTTCCGTTCTCAAACTGTGACAGATCCTGCCCTTTTTCACAGACTGAGCTGCACTCTGCTATTTCGTGAACACGGTTTACGTTCCCTCTCATACTTATGCAAAGATCACATAGTGTTAAACACCTGCCTTTTCTAAAATGTTGCTTTATCTTTTGCTTAAGCAAAAACAATCTAACCCAAGCAATTTATTATTAAAATTATCATACTAAAATGACCTTTTACCAATATGAGTTTCTAATATGACACGGAGAAAACAGAGCGTTACTCTACTTTGTGGGTTTTATTAATGGTTTGTTTTCATATGCACCTTAAATTTACACATTTGTTGGTGCGCTCATGGACTTTAACTAGGGTTTTACGCCAATACCCTGATCCGATTCCACTTTTGTGACAGAGCCAACAGACAAACATATATTGCATATATATGTAACACCCAGTTCAGAGTCTCCATATTACACTCAACTGTTGTTACCTAAAATATGACTATAGTCTTACATGTATGGTATAATCTTCAAAACCATACAGTTTGCTAGCACTGCCGGCCACAACACAATACAACTGTCCTTTACAAGACACACACAAGTATCTCAGCGACAAAAATATTTTTTAATATTCTCGTTTAGATCCCTTAGTTTGTTTCAAGTTTAGTCCCTGACTTATACTACAATTGCAGTACCTTTAAATTCACCACTGCATCATCAATAATCACATGTCATTTGCGATTTATTAATGTCTCAGTTACCACATTAATCTAGTTATCATCACCTCTCCTGCTAAAGCTCTGTAAAACATTAATTGTGGCCAACATAAACAAAACATATTGTATATGTGCAAATAAAACCAGTTAATACCAGTAACTTCGGTGCTTTATTAAACCAAGTGCTTTCCATTCAAAGAAAATGCTATCTCCCTGTTTAATTCAACACAAACTAAACAATCATTAATATACAGACTCCTGAAATTCAGCATTTTTAGAAACCAAATATTATACCTGCCATCTATTCTGTGTCGATTACTTTCCTGCTCAGTCGAATCTTTATTCCCAACAGACAATTACTTACAATTTACTTTTGTAAAATCATATCACGTTTGTTACTCCTCGGCAGTCTGTCACATCGTACTTATGTTCAGTTCCCAGCACACTTAACTGCACTTATACTTACTCACTTCACATCCCCTTTTCCTTCTTCATTCTCCAATTCCCAACCATACCTCCCCATGACATCACCGCTTCGTACACATTCCCGGGAGTAACTCCCAGTTCAATCGACTTTTGCAGGTGTGGTCCTAGGCCACTTATTAACACTTGCACAAACCCTTGATCCTGTTCACTGGGGTCATCTGACCCTGAACAATCTCATTACACTTCACACTTCCTTACTCCATAATCCTTTATAATAATTTTCTTGTTGACACAGCTTCACTTTCTCCAATACAGTAGTCAGTGTTCCCTGCACCTGGGGCAACACATTACATACACTTACAATTCCCTTATCAGTGCAATGTTTATCCTATTTCAAACACCGTTCTTGGTGCTGCACTGGGGTTCATCTTCCAACATTGTTTTTTGCCATTTCACATACTTTGTTACGACACACTCAATAACTTCAGCCATTTGACTGGTCATATCATAGCGCTCCTTAGCACTAGCGGCTACAACCCTATCTACTACACACACAGCCTGCCTGGATCAGAACCAGTCCAGACTTCAACAGCCTAAATGGGGCCCAGCACAGGGGAAAGCCACCTCAGACTACAACACAGTACTGTTCACACTACGCTTCAAGACCCATGCTCACCTACACACACCAATCATATCACCCACACTTTTAGTCTGTTCTTTATTTGACCTAATGCAGTTTCATCAATCAAGTCTGCTAGCAGCTTAACCACTAAATATGGGAAATGGTAACCTTTCATATACTCACTCTCCTTGGCAAACCAGTACCAGACAGGAATGAATATACACTGCAGTGAATCCCATCCTCGTTGACAAGTTCTGTAGTAAGGGGAAAGTCTCCTGTTGTATGAAATGACTGATGACTCCGATCAGTAGCAGTTCAAGAAGTTTATTACAATGCGCGCAAGGGAAGAGAAGCAGTTACATGAACACACCACAGCAGTAACACGAACACATTCTCTCTCAGTTTGAAGACGAGGTGACCCAATACTTATACATGTTTAGCAGAGCAACACTGAGCAGATTACTACATCACCAATATCATAGAACAGTCTCGAAGTCCTCCCTATAAGGAGTTGTTTTTTCCTCAAAGCTCAGGAAAACAGTTTTACACTCTCACACAAATATAGCACCTTGAACACATCTTTCCCTAATCTTTTACAAGCGCAGCTGCATCAAAAGCAAAACAAAGTCAATCTGCACTAGAACATTTTGTGTGAAAAGCATAACAGTAGCAAAGCAAAACAATATATGAGAAGCAAAGCAATCTATGAAAGGCAAAACAGTCATCTTGCTCTAGACCGTCCTGCCTTGGAAATGTCACGCGATCCTCCTTAACCCTGCAAGTGCCGACCTGGGTATTGGCTGCCTCTTCACCAGGCAGTGGGGCAGTGCTGAGTATTTCTCCTTCATTTTTCCCAGGGCTTCCTTGGTTTCCTAAGCATGGTAAAAAAGAAAGAATTTATGCAAGAATTAAAATAATGATGCTGGTAATCAAAACACTAAACACATCCCTTACAGAATCCACAGTAAGCTTTTACCGTGGTATACTTTTATAAGAAATGTGTTTATGTGTAATAAAGCATGGTGAAAGCTGGTAAAAATAAGCAATGTAAAGCCCTGTGAGATCTGGTAAAGCATATTAAAAAATATGAAACTATGGTAAATGCAGAGTATAACCAATTTCTAGGAGATACTGTGGAAAGAGAAGATATATAATGGTTTGCAGTTTGATAATACAGTTGTATGTCAGGTAAGTTTTAAAAGAGTCTTAAACACACACAAACACACACTCACTAGGCCTACAAATTAGATCACCAAACAACTAAAGTATTGAGAAACCTCTTTGTCCCGTAGTTTATCCATGCCTTTTCCTCTTCTTTCCTTTGCTTTTCTTTTCTGCAATTTTTCTTTCGGGTGACCAGAAACACCACATGCTCATTCTGCCCTGTGCGCTCCTCCTCGGATTGATTCAGGATGGTCATGTTCACTGTTGAAGAAGTCTTTTGCCACAGCTTCTATAATACCTTTTAATATCAACAAAAAAAACAAAAAAGTCAGGGAAGCATCAGGTTAAACAGGCACATCCTGCAAATGAAAAGAACAGACAACCTTAAAGAAAACAAAAGAAAACAAAAATGGATCCATTAAATGGACTTCTCTCTTACGTACCAAACCTAAGTGACAAAACAATTGAGAGCATCTTGTTTACCTGGCACTATGTGATACAGGCCTCATCTGTCAGAGTAGTAGTGAAGCAACATTTCCTTCCTGCTCTAAAAGTGGGGGCATTCATTTCCTGTTTACCAGGAAAAAAGGATATCAGAATACTCTTTATTTTAGCACATAAACACTGCATTTGACATAGGGTTGAAAAAAACAAACATCTGCATTAAAGAATCAGGACCATACCACACTGCTGCTCTGATATTACACTGATAATGCTTACTTGAGACGAGTAAAACAAGATAACGTTAGGTTACTCACGTAACCCTGGTTCCCTGAAAGAGAAGACAACCACCAACTACATTATGTATGGGATATGCCTGCCCATTGGGTAGGTATCGCTGAGCTCTCTATATCAGAGCTGCTGGTAGGCCCCTTCCTGGGATGACGCATGCTGAGGGATAAAAACAGTCCTACTGAGGAAGTCATTTCTCTTTTTCCATCAAACCCGTGAGGGCGACCGATGTGACCTCACGGGTGGTGGTTGTCTTCTCTTTCACGGAACCAAGGTTACGTGAGCAACCTAACGTTCCCTTTCAACTTGAAGACAACCACCAACAACATTATGCATGGGATAATGTACACAAGAGCCGTCGCAAGGGAGAAGGAACGGCAGCATATGAGGGATGTATCAGAACAGCATAACCCCAGGGTTAGTGGTGTGAGCTTACACTCTCAAGGACCCTCGTGCCTAACGAAGGCAGGGCAGGATCTACCACATTAAGGCAGTAGAATTTGAAAAAGTATGCGGTGTAGCCCAGCTAGCCGGAGTACAAATGTTGGACAGCGAGGCTGCTCTGAAGAGGACCCAAGATGTAGCCAACCCTCTAGTGGAATGTACAGTTACCCTCCCAGGTGGGGGCAAGCCAGCACCATTATACGCAGTCGAGACTGTGTCCACAATCCAATGTGACAGGCGGTGCTTTGAGAGGGGCTATCCTAGGGTCCGTGTCCCGTGACAGACAAAGAGCTGGTCTGACTGACGCAGAGCTCTTGTCCGATCTATGTAGCATTTCAATGCCCGCAGTGGGTAGAGGAAATTCAATCTCTCATCCTCCATTGAAGAAAACGGAGGTGGATGGAAGGACTCCAGTTCCACAGACTGATTAACGTGGAAGGCTGTCATCACCTTGGGAAGGAAAGCAAGGTTTTTACAAAGTGACACCTTGATACCATCGTCCCTAGTACACATGCAGGAGCTGTGCACCGACAGCGACAGCTCACTGGTCCGCTTAGCGGAGGTGATAGCCACGAGGAAGGCTGTCTTCATAGACAGATACTTCAACTCTATGGAGTGTATAGGCTCAAATGGTGACTTCGTGAGAGCCTCCAGTACAATGTCAAGGCTCCATTCTGGGAGAACAGTCCTCCTCAGAGGACGTAATCGCCACGTGCCTTGATAGCCCTAGGGTAAACCAGTAGTCCCTTTCAGGGGCCAGACCCATAGCTTGAACCTGCCTGGTTCTGGGTGCCTTGAGGTCCATAATGTCCCTGGCCTGTTTAGACCGCTTCACCCTTTCTCGCCTATGAGGGTGGGAAGAGGCTACGGGAGGCCGGGGATGTCCAGCAGGGGTCCTGGGACAGTTCGTGGAGGACTGACTCTGGAGCTCCAAGAGCCGCCAATGGTCCAGCCACTGAGGACGCAGAACTCGCCCTCATGGCCCTCTCCAACGTGTTATCCTTCACCCATGGCTGAAAGGCCACACAGATACTGCAGGCAACCTCTCTCTCCCGAGGGCCAAGGTGGCATGCTGGACACCCAGGTACCGCACACAGAGTGTGTGCCTGTCCTCCTGAAGGATGTTGGCCCTGCAGGATGTACAGGCATGGAAACCAGTCTTGCTCAACATCAAACCACAGCGTGCACCGAACGCTGCTTGCACTGGGTACACTGTGAGCTATAATATATATAGCACCATGAGAGCAAGCAATGATTGCACCGCGCGCATGTGCATGCTGAGCACCTTGTGCACCGAGTACCGCAAGTATTACGTGCCCAACTTGCAGTGCACCCGTGCACTAGTGCTGTATCACCAGGCACCATGTTCACCACGTGTAGAAAGGAAAAGAGCTCGGTCTGTTTCAGATTCATTGATTCCGGGAAAGTGGCAAGCCAGCTTTCAGCACCAAATGCTTGATTCAACTTGATTCAATCAATTCAATCAATCAACTTGATTCGACTCGAGAAGCTCTTTTCTATCAACACACTCAGCTGAACACAGAGGTTCTTACTGTACTGTCTTGTGAAGGAAAAAGAGAAAAGGCTCCCTCAGTATGACGATTTTAATCCCAGGAAGGGGCCTACCGGCAGCTCTGATATAGAGAGCTCAGCGATACCTACCCAATGGGCAGGCATATCCCATACATAATGTTGTTAGTGGTCGTCTTCAAATTGAAGGAGAACTTACAGTTTCTGTACATCCTTTATGTCAGAGGAGGAAGGAAATGTGTGCTAGCTGTCAGGTATCATAATTAAAACACACATTTATTTCTGCTTTATTTTGTTAATTGAACATTTTGTTTTAAATAGTGAGAGATGTTCTCAGTTTTATCAACAATGCCCAACTGGTGGTACCAGAGAGTGCCAGTGTGTTTTGTGTGCTATCTGTTACTGGGAAGTAATAACATTGACATTGATAGAATAATTATTTCCCTACCTCCACTGGGGTTTGAGATCGGTCCTCTAAATTATTGCCCACATTGTCAAACAGGTAACACAGTAATAACGAACCATGATGTGGTACGGAACAGAAATGTCAGAGCACCTGTTATGTTTTATTTTTTTTTATTTTTTTTTTTAATTACTCTTCCTGTAGTGATTAAGAGGACATATCTCAAACCACACTGCGTCAGAGCGGACATTTTGAAAAGAGCTTTGAAACAGACTTTAAAGTTATAAGTGTTCGTATATTAACAATGAAAAGAAAAATTATAGGTACGTTATTTATACAGTTTTTAGAATACTGCTACTTACTCTTTAAATACTTTATTAACCCTATTGCACAATTTTGGGGTTATGTTTTGGCACTCTTCGGCATGTTCTTACCTAAAAGCTGCCTTCCTTTCACAAACATAAACTCAATACAGCAATAAATAATAGGATTCAGAATCTGATGATACCAGTAGTCTGAGCTAATGTCACTGATTTCTGCATTGCAGTCTTAAAACAGCGATTCAAAATCCCCATTTATTGCATGCTACTCAGGAGAACAATATTGGTAATGGGCATCTCCGTACATTCATACATGTGTATATGCTTGGTATAATGTGCTTAAGAGCTTATTTTGCATCGTTGTTTTCTAAAAAACAAAACACATGTCTCCAGTGCATAAATAAACCAGTAAACATTTTTTAATACAGCACACATGCTTAACAATCAAATTTACAAACCTGTAAATTAGTGGCCTGCTCCTGTCGCCTCCCGTAGGGGTCTCATACATGCACTAAGTGAAAGCAGTGGTAGAGGTGGATGCAGCGTATTGGGGACATTGTTAACACCTGCAATACCATTGCCGATATGGTGTTTTGTTGTTGTTGAGAGATCCAACAAGCACATTAAAGACTGGATACCCATTTAATCTTTGCACCTACTAACTTCATACCAGATATCAAAGAGGCCTCAGATACGAATTTTTGACATCATTTTAGTATATGTAAAGGATTGGAGGCATGCCAACTCTAATTGGGATTTGAAATGGTCAGCTGCTGCAATATTGATGATAAACTTGAAGCTCCAAAGTGAAGGCTGTACTAGGTGAGCCACAGAATTGTCTCCCTTAACAAAGGTAGTATAACGCTACATCTGACTGTATTTAATGAAAAAAACAACTTGACAACCAATCAATAACTGCTGTTCTGCAGGACATTTACTTTCATTAAATTATGAATGATGTCAGCATTTCCTGTGCAATCCATTTGTACAATACACAGATGTGCTAGTCTGGGAGCCAAAAAAGCAGCTCTAAATAGTCCTATGTTGCATTAGAAAGCAAATGGCACCATTAGAGAAGCCATATCACAGCCTAGAATCTAACAGAATGCATCTGTGGCTGGTGTTATTAACTCCTGGTTGTCAGGTAATAAAGTGGTGCTGGTTATAAAATTGGACTTACTCAGCATTTTACAAGCTTCCGTTACTAGCTTGACTGTGATGTCATCATCATAAACCTGATACGTCATAAAGGCAAAAAAAAAAAACCTAAAACATGTTGGAGTCTATTTAATTGATCTGAAAAAACTAAAGATCCTTTAAACTGCTTAGGTATCAAAACATTTTAAAACTACAACAACAATAAAAAAAAAGCATTGTTTATTGTTTTATTACAAAGTTTAAATCAGCGTTAATGTTTGAACTGCTTTTGCATCTTTATACCGGCATATTTAACAGAGTGTAAATGGCAAGTGTTGGGTTGAACTCAGTGTATGAGTCGAAGGATTTTTTTTTTTTAACTTGTTATAAAACTAAAAGTGTTGCCCAGAAATGTAATTTTTTTCCTCAAATTCCTAATGTCACCGTTAAAACTTAAATTCTAAATTTAGACAAAAGATTACAAATAATGATTGCGGTTTTAAATGCTTAAAAAAGATACATCTCAATATAAATGTATTATCTTGCAAGTATTGTAAATGCTTTAACCTTCACTCCGTCTTATGTAATACATTAGAAGATTTGAAGGTAATGATTTCATATAACATGTTGTGTTTTGAATGTTAATATTAAATGTTTAATTTCGCCAGCAGATTGAATGGATGTCTCGAACATTGTACAGGATTGTACATATCTTAGTTTTTCCCAGGATTCTTCACCAAATTTCTCTATGACTAGACATTTTAGGCAGGTGTTGATGTACTGTGAAAAGAACACTTTCTGAATTCAGTACCTTGAGCTTTTGAACTAAGCTGTGCCTAAAGTGTGTTTTGTGCTTTTAGTCACTACAGTGCTGCCTTGATTTTTTCCCAATTCAAAAATTCACTGGTTAATTCACTCCTAGGCCATGTTACATTGCATTGTAAAAGGCCTATATATTCCTGTATAAGGGTCTTTCACCAATTCTCTGATTTCAATTGCTGTATAAAAAAAAAAAAAAAATATTATTATTATTATTATTATATTATTATTATTATTATTATTATTATTATTATTATTATTATTATTATTATGTGTAAATCAGATAATGAAATTAAGAGGATGCACTGTTTTTTATGCAATAAGAGAAACAAAACCAATACTGTATAAACAACATTTTCCATTCGAATTTGGAAACTAGTTAATCTGTTTTTTTGTTAGCATATCTTCTTACAATTTTTGAGGAGCTCATATTTTGAACAAGCTCCTTTATGTACTGATATATTTAGACTCAATGTAGCATGCATGTATTACTGTGTTTATTAAAGGCATTGCCCTGAACTGTCCCGGTAAACACAAAACTATTTAATGAGTGACAGAGCAAATACATGTACTTTCATATTTCCACTCATATCATTTCAACTTGAAAAAGGATTTAACATTAATGTGGAAATAATGAATTACAGACTGAAGTAAAGGCTTAGAAAAAGTGTCTAAGCTTGTGCTGTAGTGCAAAGTTCCTCTAAAAGAAAACACTGGCCTGCTAATTCCCAAGTAACAATGCATTTCTCAGGTACGTCATGGACAATCACATGAGCTCATGCTCAGATGGGCTATTCTAGTGTTAAAACATGCTAATACAACTCAGCTAATCAACGTTTAGGGTAAGATATTGCATTCAGCAGTAAATATGTAAAATGTACCCACCATTCTTGGACCATTAGCTCTGTGTCTGCTCTAGATGTAAAGCTATTTTACTGACTGACATCAATCTAATTGGTTTCCCAAAGGCTGAGCATCCCCAAAGATCACAACAAGCTCTTTTAGGTCACCCACCTGGAAATAACCATTTCTGAGAAGGAACTGGCTATGTATCTCCCATTGGGACAACATATATTTACAGTATTGGTGTATTGCAGCATGTAGACCAAAGTTTTGTATTTAGGATACACTTCAAAATACAGGTAGATTAATGTTGCTTTGGTACACTGTACTTGTAGTTCCCGTGTACTACCCCTTAGCACACAACCATGTCATTGTGAAGAAGGAGCTCCACACAGTAATGACATGTAATTGCATTCAAATGAATAAGCACAGTGTAGCTACAGTGTAATACTGTACCTGTATTTTGAAGTGGGATGGTTGCTTGCCATCAAAAACCTAATTAATTTCTTTTGTGTGTACTGTGTTATGCCTTCATTTAAAGACATATTATTTATTTTACAGTCATGAAATGCAATTTTTTTTTTTTAAGTTTTACTGAACTTCTTCAAAAGAAATGGCAGCAATTTGGTTATTTTTTGTAAGTATATTTTACCCCTCAACCAAATTATAGTTTACAGTATATTAATTACAGTGTGCCTTGAAACTTAAAAGTCATTATATTAAGAAACACTTACCAGTAGGGCACTGTCTTTTCAATCAGTTAAACAGTCAGCTTCCAGCAAATCATGGGCAACAGCTTAAATTCAATTCAAAAGGTGGTAAAACAATAATCTACCGTTGTCATTATTATTTGCAGTGAAAGTAAGTTTCATTAAGGTTCTAGTTAAGCTTTTCTGCTCTTGTATTCTATTGATCCTTGTTGCGAAGCTCCGGTTTACTGAATGTGAAATTTGCATAGACATTTGCATTTTCTAAAAAGAAATTTGCTTGTGATATCTTCTTAATTTTTTATTTTCATATCGATTCCTTAGGTCAAAGTACAGCAAAGCGTAGTAGGTCAAAGTACATATATATATAGTAATATATATACTATATACTATATTATTATATATATATATATATATATATATATATATTCCGATTTATAATATATAAATATAAAAACACCATAATATGTTATTATACATTGTAACTGGTAATTGTCGTTCATTGTTCTCCCACCACACAGAGGTATTTCTGTACAGTATAAAGGAGGGTATTCGCTACATGTCTTTACTTGAGTTAATTTGCTATCATGACTTTTTATGTTCAGTTCAGTGTATCACACCAGAAGTCCAGGAACAGAAATTCCAATTGAAACACAAGTACTATTGCCTGTAAGGCTATACAGAGTATGAAATATAGGCAGACAACTGAAAGCCTATGCTGCCACCTTGTGGAGAACACTAGAATTCACAGAAAAAAACTACAGCTACATTGATTTTTGTTCCCCTAAAATTACAGTTCAGTCATACAGTATCACATAGAAAAGATAAAATCCACAAACATAGAAACAAAAACAATCAAAGTGAATGATACATATTACACATATAAAACATTATATTAAATATTCAATACATGCAACAATAATGAGGCTTCTAATCAATAAACTATTTCCACTTGAAAACATTGGGTATTATTATTAAACAGATGCTAGCACTGAATCTGTCGGTATTTAGTCTCTGACTGTCTGTCTGTCCTTTCCATGTGTCATATCAAGAGAAGCACATATTCAATTGTAATGAAGGAGTAATTATTGCAGTCAGCCTTTATTAACCCTTCTCCCTGTAAGTGCATCATGAGTCACTGTCAAGTACTGCCAAGTGACTGAAGTAACTTGTAAGATTGTAATTTCTTTCTTTTTTTTCCCCCCAAGTTAGTGGGTGCTCATATTTTGTATTTGCAGCTACTGGCGGGGGTGAATGTCACTGACATACTTGTTATATATTCAGAGTGAGAACAAGGCTGGGGTTCCTTGTTAATCACTAGTATATAAACTGATTTTTGATGTAAAAAACAATTATGCTTGGTATACATTCAGTAAGTTTTCGTTCTGGGAGGCTTGGCTTTAATTTCATTTTTAAACCTGTTTTTTTATATGATGAACCAACGCTAGTATAGTACAGTGTAGATCTAGAATGGTGTTACACTTTTGTGTCAGTGACTAATCTCACCCACTACCTGTTAGAAAAGCCTCCCCAAACCACCATGTTTTTCTCCAATCTGTAATTATAAACATGTAAATATTACAAAAAGTTAATATTGGTTTTTAGGTTACAGACTGGAGACACACAGCTTGAGACTAGGTGTAGGTACTGTATCTACAGTAGTGTTCATTTATTATCTGTACTGGGTTTTCTTCCTTTTAAATAGTTATAATGATTTCTGACTCCATTCCAGACGGTGTCCACGGTCTTTTGCTACTGAGGCAGATGCACTGCAGGCCCATTAACAAATCCCCTCATGTCTTATTTCTACTTCAGTTTAAATATGTATAGCTGCCACCACAAAGACAATGGGGAACTGATACTGTCGCGGCACACAATGCCTACTCCTGGGTTTATGTTCCCCTATTGTACAAAAATGACAGGTTTTTTTTTTTAGTGGACTTGTTTTGAATTTGCTAAATATTTAGTGTGTTGCAGTTAAATTTAAACTAGATCTAAATTCGTCATACTCAATTCCTGGTGGCTCTGAAAAGTTGATTTTTGTTTTAACCAGGGGGTCTGAAAACCTTTCATGATTATAATTTGTATTGATTTCAGCAACAAGCTTTAAAGGCTGAGTCCGTATTTTATGGGCAGTGGAATGAAATAAAGAAGTGTAATGAGTATTTAGTTTGTGGCGCGATATTATATATATAATATATATATATATATATATATATATATATATATATATATATTATGTATATATCTATATCTATAAGGTCTATATATATATATATATATATATATATATTATATGCCTATATATATATATATATATATATATGTATGTATGTATGTGTATATATATATATCATATATATCAATTATATATATATATATATATATATATATATATCACTTTAGCTATAATATTTATAACTCTGAAACCACATACATAAATACAAAACAGGCATTATGTTCATACCATGAATAACTAGAAATTCCAAACATCCATGTGAAAGTGCTTCACAATGTTTCAACAACAAATACAAACAAAAAGAACTGGAATCGATAAGAGTTCTTGTGGTGAGCCGTCATTAGTTCCTCTCCCTTTTATTGTGAGTCATTGTTAAGTACTGACAAGTGATTGGTGTTGCTTCCACATGAAGTGTATTTTAACATTGTAATTGATTTAAAAAAATATATATGTTAAGGCATTTGTAGATATTGGATTAGATCTACTTGGGATTCCTTTCACGTTATACATTACACAGTGTTAGATTCCTCCCTACTGTGCTGTGCTGCAACGTTGAGTAACGCACTTGTTGAACGCTTGGATAAACAATCAGTGCTTGGTTGAATGTGGGTAGCTGAGAACGTTGACTTCCAGAAGGTGAATTTTGCTGGATACAAATATTTATACAACACTTGTGGTTATGCATTTTATGTAACATCACAGCAGATCACACGATCACATGATATTATCATTGGTTACCACTGTGGTGAAATAATACATCTTGCCATTGAGTTTAATAATGGTGTAAGTTGAAGGCGTGCAATAGTTCTGAGACAATCCTCTTCTCAAGTGTTTGACACCACTTGCCTGTGTCTCATGTCTCACAATGCATCTGAGGCATGAGCTGTGTTATTTCACCAGATTTAACCTGGGTATTGAAAAACCAAATTAGATAGTTATTGTGGGCTGCCTGATAGAAATAATACATACATCTGCTATCCCCTTTGCCTATTACTATCACATTTGTTTTATTTTCATAATTTTGTCTACATAATATAGTATGTTTAGTTATATTGCTCCACTTATTTGCATCTAATGAAACATTGAAACTTTCTTCTTTATTTTTGGTTTAAATCTTAATGTTTGGAAGGCACTTTCCACCACTTTGGGTAAATGAATGGGGTTTCTTTCCAGTCTCTTTGAGTTGCCCATTCTTGCACCATCGCTGTTTCTTCTCGATTTCTTCTCAGACTTCTTGAGCTTTGATTCATCCATTGAGAACCTCCTTGGGGACCGCAGCATCCAGTTAGAATGTATATCGTGTTCACTTGTACTGGTGGCAACTAGAAACAATCAATACAAACTTAGAAAATCAATGCAGGGGGAGGTAGAGGCACAGAGTATTTAAAATAGAGATCAGGGCTGTCAAGCAACACACAAACAAAAACAACATTTCACCTTGAAGCACTCAATTATAATTTGATTCAGGCTCCTGGTTCTCTCTGCATGCTAAGCGACGATGTTGCCTCTCCCAACCGTGAGAACGTTAAAAGGCCTGATATTGTAATCAACAATAGAGAGGCATTCCCCCCATGGTTATTTCCGAGGTAGTTCTGAATATGTACATGGAATGAATAGTAATCTGTTTGAATTGCAGTATATTCTGGCCTCTGTGGGAGAGACCATGCCCTTTATAGAGAGCAGTAGGCTATAAGAACACCCATGTGTATAAAGGGAAGAATTCAGTCAGCAGGGTTGAAGGCTTAGCCCTGATAATAAAAAAAAAGTGCTAGATCTACTCCAACTTTTGCAGTTTTGTTAATTTTCCTACTTTGCATGAATGTTTTAATGTGAGCGCCATCTTTAAACAACTTCTGTATTCAGTATGTTATTCAGCGTTATTAATGTGAAGCAGTAAATATTAAAGTAACACATTGTGGCACTCAATCTATATATAGATGCAGAGTAAGACACATGTTTAGGATCTTTAAATGAGCAGAATAAAAGGCATGTAAAATAATTATTCCACAGGCACGGAGAGGAATAGTGTGCAGTGAAGCCAATAAAGAAGTAATTTGGCATTATAACCCTCTACTGGCTCTGAAATCTTCTCATGTCAGAATTCACAAATGAGATCATTTATTGCATTCAGTAGTTTAGGTGTAGCGTAAATCACTTAAATTAGATAACATTATTAAAAACAAATGCATCCAACAAATAAGCTGATCTACTTGTCACACATTTGGAAGGCTGGGGATATTTCCAATGCAAAAGCATCAAGTCACTTAAACCTTGCATGTGTAATGTTTATCATTCAGGTGCAGGTGTTACCCTCTAACAGGCTGTATCATTCAAGGTTGCCAAGACTTAAAGCAAATAATCCTTTTCTGAAGTGTTGTTACAGTCAAACCCAATTAGGGCAAATATAATGGTTGAACCTGATAGTTCTGAAATAGAATGTGTACCATAAATACATTGATTCATTATCCTTCAACTGTGTTGAGCATACAATCGCATGGAAGGCTATACTGTGGCACCTGCTCCCTTTCTGAAATCAATATTTTTAGCAAACTGTGGTTATTGATCTGCAGTTTTAGAACAACTGGTGGATCTATTCAACTGATCTAAACAGTTTATATAATTAAAGGGGTGTCACAAAGACGGCCGCAGTGGGTGACGCCAGACCAGAAACAGGAAATAAACGACAGAGAGAGGTGGAGTCTGGTGAAGCTGAGCGAATGGTTTCCCTCAGCATTTAATAAATGAACAGACAGCTAGAAAATAAACGATTGTAACAAACACAAAAACACAGGACACGGCACATTCGCCAAAACAAAAGAGACAAACAAAACGGACTATACAGACAAAACACGGTGAGCTTCTATTTTTCTTAATACGATTACAATTACCTCCGTCTCCAATCCCGTTCTCCACTCATCGAACACACAACCACGAGTGGGTGAAAATATGTTGCATTTATGCATCTGTACCGAGACTCGATTGCTAATCAATCATTCAATTGGAGTCGCGGTACAACTGCGTGGGAATTATTAAAGTGCAATTCTCCGTACTCGCATATTACTTTTTACTTGCACGTGAAGTGCTGTGCAATCCTTGTGCCTAAATAAATATACATTTTAAACACTTGTGTTACACAGACCCATTTATATCCCGTGTACCAATGACTACACACCACCATTAACACACAACATATAACACAAAATACACATAGGGGCGGGCACGTTGCCACAAGGGGGCATCGACAAAACCTAAATCTCTAACACTGTGTGTGACTGTCTCTTAAATGACAGGATCTGTCCCAATGTGTTATTTAAACAGTGGTGGTATTTAGATTCACCATTGTTAACATTGATTAAATAGACTCCACAGTGTAAAAAGTGGTCATTGTTATATGGAGCAAGTCATATGATAGTGCCTCTACTTAAAGTGTCTGGCGATTGAAGTCTATAATTATTATTATTTTTATTATATAATAAAACATCTAATTTTATGTTTGCATACGATAAAAAGTGTCTGGCACAGCTTTTTCCTTTTTTTTTTTTTAAAGCCACATGGTTCAACGGGTTAGGGTAGGACTTACCAACAAAGTCAACATCTGCATGTCCATCATCTAGATGGGCCTTGATTTTCTTTTCTGAGTCAAAGCTGGCAACGATGGAATCAAAGTACTCCAGAGTGTTCACTTCGTCTGGAACTGGTGGAGCATTTGCTTTAGTTTTTGCTGCCTGCACATTAAAATACAATAACACAGAAATGAACACTGCAAAGCCAATTCTAAACAAGAACATTCAGTAACATTGAGGTTGGAGTTGATTCTACTACATACAGTACATTAGAATTGCACCCTGTTCTGCTTTTCACTGGGTAAAGGTCAGTAAATGTACTCAAGTCATTAGATTTAGACAAGGACTATATCATGGTTATATTGCTGCAGCAAATGCTCTAAATTTACAAGGACTTACCTTCTCGTGCTGATTTGGAGGCGGGGGAGGTGGCGGTTTCCCTTTGGGTTTGGATGCCTTAGCAGAGTCTGTGGGAAGGTCTGCCTTTTTCCCTGCTGTTTTCAGATTATTGACGCTGTTAACGTATTGTCTTCTCAGTGCCATCAGATCCTCCAGGTACTGTAGGCAGTCCTGAGTCCTGGAATACAGCCATATTCTATCCTCTTGCCTGTAGAAATAAACTGCCGTCGACTGGATACTGATAGAGCTTTTGCTTCTTTTTAAGGAAGACTCGATGTTTTTTTGCCGCGTTTCTCCGACAATGAGCATTGAAGTACTGCGGACTAGTTTCACAGCACAGGCTTTATTCTTATCATTGCCCCCATGGGCCTGCCCATCCCCATTTTTCTGTGAATGATTTGGTCGGAACACGGCATTGATCTTTTTTAACATTCCTCAAGGTCTGTAGATACTAGTACTGTACTGTCATTTGCACAGACTAGCAATACATATCTAACTAAATTGGATGGATTTGCCGACAAGCACTTTCAGAAAGCAAGAAAGCTACATTTTAAAGTTTGAAGGACTTTGTAAAGCAAACTTGAATCGTAACCATTTCTAGAATATTAGTCTATTATTGCAAAAATAATAATATACTTTTAGTAGTTTGTTAATGCATCCACTGCCGTCTTCCTGACTTTTCCTTAGTCTCCATTCTTCCAGTTCTGTCCATGGTTCTGAAACAATACCAGCTTCCCAGCACACAATATTAACTGCACCTTTAAATAAATAATGGCTTGTTAATCACAATAGACACATATATTCAGTTATGTGCAGCATCCCTTTTCTGTCATTGTGGATTTGGATCATTTCAGCATTTCATTCTGTCTTATTTTCTTCTTGATGAAGCTGTATTTCCTACCCAGGTTAAGGTACCGCTGTGAAAGCTGGTATGTTTTGTTCTACTATGGTAACAGAACCCGAAATCCTATCTGGATAATACATCACTGACATTGTAGAACTAGGCTCAAGTGTCCTCTTCCCCCCACCCCTCTGTAGGCAGGTATGATGGATTTGAATTGCCGTGTATAAGTTTAAACTCTACAGGCTTTGTGCTAAAACTATCAGGGTAGTCATTTTACACAAACAAATGAGAACATGCATGTCACTACTTTATTGATCTAGTTCTGACCTAATGCTGGTACAATGAAGTACCTTTATGTATGAACAAAGACAAAGACAAGAAACACAATACTTTAAGCTAATGTGTCAAATACAATCTAAAAAAGGTTATACTTATATTTAAAAAAAAAATGTATTTCATAAATATAAAAATTTACAATGCTAAAGATTTACAATTGCACTACACATGTCCCACTGTAGATGTATCCTGGTTTACAACTGTTTTCTATTTACTCTTTTCTTTATTAAGATTCCCCATGTTTTGTCATACTTCCACAATGCTTTACAGCACTTGTGAACATATTCAGATATTCAGTTAGATATTCAGTATGGAGAACTGCAGCATATTTCAAAAACACCTATTTGTCCAGCTGAGTGGGTTCTAATATGCCACCATCGTTCATCTTATGGAAGGTTTATGAGAAATGATTAGGATAGGAAATCACTGTTTAAATGACCAGTTCAAGTTCGATATTTAAATATATATATATATATATATATCTATATATATAATATATTATATCTATATATTATATATATATCATGTTTATGTGATCGATATATAGTACTGGTTTCAAACTGACCACTAGTACAAATGAAAACACAATGGTAGTGTTGAAAGAACATGCTTTGTTGTCCTATTTCCCGTTGAACATTTAACAGAAGAACATCTAGTACTATACTAGTTCTTTGCTGGAATAATTTGAACTCCTCAGTTTGAAGACATGCTTCTGTTGTTACATCTTTATAGCTGTACAGGAGTATGACATGAATTGCTTAGGACCCATTTACAGCCCTTTTGTGCAGGAAGATGCCTGGTTTGGAAATAAAGAAGGTTTCACTGAGATAGTTGACGAAGTGTAGTCTATTCTCTACCACTGTCATTTGTGAAGCGTTACCTTTATTGCCTCAATGGAAACAAGCAGTGTGCTACTGTTCCTCCATACTGAACACATTTATTTATTTACTTAAAATCTTTACATTTGGCTAGTGTCTACTGAGATGTAAAAGCTTGTTTGCAATGATGCTCTGGGAGGAAGCAGAGCATTTAACCTGCAGTGCACGCGTATATTACACCAGTTACAGTATTAGACATTCACATTGCACTTTGTGATTTTGAATAAAAAACTTTAACAAATTATAGATTTGGAGTATAAAGTATTTAACCCACATATAGATTGGCTGGTCAGATGAAGCAGCTTGCACAATTCTAATTCTTGTACAGGTCAGATGGGTATAATGGGTATAATGCACAGATATTCGGGGGCTTTGAATAACCCTCCTACACACACACTTTGAAATTAAAGTTCAGTTCAACTGTGATGCAGCCAAGAGCTTTAAAAAATGTTGCAACCAAACCTGTACTATACCTGTTTCCATGTACAACTCAAGCATTTAAACACTGGGCATATGGGAGTCTTAAAATGCTGAAATTGAGACTACATTTTCATTGCAAAGGTAGCTTGCTTCTGCCAGGCTGTGGTTAGGCCAAGGATCTCCTATCCATTTTGATGAAAGCACAGTTAAACAGAGGATGGACAAAACTGGGCCCACTGTGCTCTGAATAGTCACTGTTACATGTTCTGCATATTTGTTGTTTCTAAGTATTTGTTTCAGTCAGTTTAGTTGCTGTTGTATTTGACAGGTACATATACAGTATCTTGCAAGTTTAGTTACAGTTACACTTTCTGTGAGCACATAACTTTGTTTTTTGGAAACCCTAATACAAGGATTGTTCAACAGCAAGAGCATGGGCATCAGTGGAACCCAGAAATGTCTTTGCCCATATAAGTCCCGATGTGCGACTTTGGGTGGGCATTCCTTTAGTTGCCTGGCTCCAAAATTATGGAATGACCTTCCTGTTAATATCAGCGGAACTGACAGCTTAAATAAATTTAAAGGACTCTTATGGATGTAGCCCCTGTTCCCTGAAAGAGAAGACGACCAACAACAGCACTTTTGAGATATGCCTGTCACAGGTCAGGTATTTTCTGAGCATTTTATGTCAAAGCTGCCGATAGGGTCCTCCGTGGAGTGATGTCCTCGGTCCCCCCTACCGAGGGATTAAGTAGTCACTCAGCAGAGACTATGTTTTCTTTTGCATCGAACCCACGAATGTGAGTAACGTGACCTCGCAAGGTTTGTTGGTCGGCTTCTCTTTCAGGGAACCGGGGTTACATCCGTAACCTATCGTTCCCTTTCAATTCAAAGACGACCAGCAACAATGCTTTTGGGAAAGTATGTCAAAGCCGTCGTGAGGGAGCGTGAGTGAAAAGCAGATGAAGAACATCTCGCTACTACCAAACTAATCTTGGTGGTGTGAGAGTACAACCCCAAGGACCCTTGTGCCTAATGAAGGCATAGATGGATCTACCACATTGAGTCGGTAGAACCTGGTGAATGTATGCAGAGTAGCCCAGCTACCCGCAGTACAGGTTTCAGTCAATAAGGCACCTCTAAAAAGAGCCCATTACATAGCCATCCCTCTAGTCGAATGCACGGCCACTCTCCTAGGTGGGGGTAGGCCGGCAGCAGTATATGCAGTCGCAACTGTGTCCACAATCCATTGTGATAGCCGTTGTTTCAAGAGGGCTTGACCCAGGGTCCTTTCACCATGACAGACGAAGAGCTGGTCAGACTGACGCATCGCTCTCGTCCTATCCACATAGCTTCTCAATGAATGCACCGGGCAGAGAAAATTTAATTTCCGATCCTCCTCTGAAGCATCTATTGGTTCAAGTGGAAAGCCGTAACCACCTTAGAGAGGAAAGCAGGGTTTGTGCGCAATGATACCCTGTTTCCATCATTCCAAATATGCATACCGGCCCTGTGCACTGACAGAGCCTGTAGCTCACTAACCTGCTTAGAGGAGGTGATGGTTAACAGAAAGGCTATCTTCATAGAGAGATATTTAAACTCTATGGAATGTATAGGCTGAACGGGACCTTAGTGAGAGCCTCCAATACCACATCCAGACTCCTCTCGGGGAGGGTGTCCTTTCTAGGAGGACGTAACCACCAAGCACCTTTTAGAAGATGGTTTGCCAGAATATGAGCGCCTGGGGAAACATGAAAAGCAGACATAGCTGTCAGGTACACTTTCAGCCTAGAAGGGGACATGCCCTCCTCTAACAGGTCTTGCAGAAACTAAATGATAGTTGCTATAGGGCAATAAATGGGGTCATGACCTCTGGTCCTACACCAGTTTTGAAAATATCTCCACTTGTAGGCAGACAGTGCCCTCGTGGAGGAGGCCACCAAAGGCGGTGAAGCACCAAGGCATTGAGGCTCTGGAGCATCGATTGGTGTCGAAGCACTGATGCGCCAAGGCTCTGCAGCACGAAGCACCGAATGCGCCCTGCGCACCGATGCGCCAAGGCTCTAAGCACCGAGGCTGTTGAAACACAGATGCACCAGCGTGCACTTGCGCAGTGTTTGCTCAGTCCTCAGAAGCCGAGTTTCTGATTCAGGGAAGTGGCAAGCTGACTTCCAGCAATTATTGGTGTGGAATTAGCAGAAAAATTCGAAGTGAGAGCCCTTTTTTAAAAGCAAACAAATCACACAACTGGAGAGATTAGTGTATATCCACTTTACCTACCTGATTGTGAGAAGCAAAAGAGAACGTTATCTCCGCGGAGTGACTAGTTAATACCTCGGCAGGTGGGCACGAGGACGTCACTCCACGGATGGGTTTATCGGCAGCTTTGACATAAAATGTTCAGTAATTACCTGACCTGTGGCAGGCATATCCCAAAAGTATTGTTGTTGGCTGTCTTCGAATTGAAAGGGAACCCATCTATTTAGAAGTGGTATTGTAGGTTGTGGCTGCATAGGATGAACTTGGTGTTTGCTGTTGCCATGATGTCATACTGCTGTCTGAGTGAAAGAATTTTAATTATCCAAATGCAAATTGTATCACTTTTATATTTATTTACCTAGGATATATTGTATTGCTATTCTAAATGATATGTTTTTGTATCTTTGTATTTTATTTATTGTATCTACTTTAAAAAGTTGTTTCATATCTACGAATGTTTTTCTTATGTATGTTGTGTAAAGCTCAGTGAGACGCCTTTGTTGGTGTGAAGGGCATTATATAAATAAAGTCTGATTTGATTGATGACATGTTTTTAAACACAACAATTCTCTTGGTTCAGCTTTTTGAGGTAACAAAATCGGGTTTCTATGCTTCAGTTTGTTACACTGAAAGGCACCTTTAAAGAAGTATCACTTCCACTAAGTGGCTTTGTGACTTTGGAGTTTGTTCTGTGTTCTCTGTAAATACTTCTTCTCCTTTATTGTACTTTTGCATTTTTATTTTCCCAGTTAATGTATTGTATTACCTTGTGGCAAAGTGGTTGGTAAGGGGAACAGGTGTAGCGGTGATGCGATGCAGGAGTGATGAACAGACAACAGTGATTCAGTGAACAAGTGTTTATTTGTGCTGTTTCCAGGTCTGGCAACCGTCAAATAATAAATCCCCGGCAGTACACAATAATGTGTAAAGCGCGGGGATGGTGAACACAGTACAGTCTCACACACAAACAAAGGCATGGTCACCAGTCCTGGGTGATATTCAAACATGCAGGTGCTCTGTGCAGTGGTGCTCCGGATAGTGCTTTACGTGGTGACAGCTCCGGAGGTGTGCGTTAACTGTCTAGTGGTGCGAAAAAGACAGACAATTATAAACAAACAAAGACAACACACAACACGTAATACACTCTGAGAGCTCCTCTCTCAGTCCTTCTCTCCTCACGTTACCCAAACGAAGGAAAAGATCAGCGTTATCCTGGCCCCTATATGTAATCCTGCATGATATCTAGGTAAACGGTTGCAGCTGTCTTATTACTTGCAGCTGCCTCTCGTTTACCTTTCAAATCAATACGGTCTTACAACAGAGTCTCGCTTCTTTCCAGGCTGACCCACTTCCCTGACCCGGAAACGAACTGTCAGGCCAGCCCTTCCAGATACTTCTCCTCTCGTTCTTTAGCGCCCTCACATGTCGGGAGGAAGATTCATCACCAGAACTCATGTTTCCGTCACATATCCCACCGCTCAGAGTGGAGCCGAAGGAACACTCGGCTAAATCTACCTTCCCCATTACTCCCCCCTCCCGGGAAAAATAATCCGCATTTTGGTGGTCTTTCCCCGCACGGTGTACCATGTGGTACATGAAGGGCTGCAATGCCAGATACCACTGAGTTATCCGGGCATTGCTGTCCTTCATTGTGCTTAACCACTTGAGTGGGGCGTGGTCTGTGACCAGATCAAATGAGTGTCCCAGCAGGTAGTATCGTAAAGAGTGAGTAGCCCATTTAATGGCCAAACACTCTTTTTCGACTACGGAGTAGTTACGTTCCCGAGGTAACATTTTTTTACTGAGGTATAATATCGGGTGTTCTACTCCAGCTACTTTTTGGGACAAGACTGCACCCAAACCTACATCCGATGCGTCGGTGTGGAGGATGAATCTCTTGGTGAAATCTGGAGTAATAAGAGTGGGGGCCTGGCAAAGTGTACGCTTAATAGTATCAAATGCCCCCTGACACTCAGCTGACCATTTAATTAAATTTGGAGCACTCTTTTTTGTGAGGTCGACTAACGGGTTAACCACTGTGGCATACTCGGGGATGAAGCGGCGGTAATAACCGGCTAAGCCCAGTAGTGACCTCACCTGTGTCTTGGTTTTGGGGATCGCTGCATCAACCAAAGCCTGGATTTTGGTGACTACAGGTCTCACCCTTCCATTCCCCATTAAAAATCCCAAATATTGAGTCTCTGTTTTGGCAAACGCACATTTCCTCAAGTTAGCTGTCAGCCGGGCTGCAGTTAGAGACTGAAGAACGGCTGCAACCCTAGCCAAATGCTCTCGCCAGGTGGAGCTGTATATCACCACATCATCAATATACGCTGCTGCATATTCATGATGTGGGTGTAAAACCTGATCCATCAGTCTCTGAAAGGCAGCGGGCGCACCATGTAGCCCAAACGGCATGGTTTTAAAGTGGAACAGCCCTTCTGGTGTTGAAAATGCGGTTTTCTCTCTGGAGCTGCGGGTTAAAGGGATTTGCCAATATCCTTTCGTCAGGTCCAGAGTGGAAATAAACCTCGCTTTTCCCAGTCTGTCTAAAAGTTCGTCGACCCGAGGCATGGGATATGCATCGAACTTAGCAATAGCGTTCACCTTTCTGAAATCCACGCAGAAGCGGTTGGTGCCGTCTTTCTTAGCCACTATGACAATCGGACTGCACCACTCGCTCCTGAAAGGTTCAATCACCCCAAGCTCGAGCATATCCCGTACCTCTTTGCGAACGCCACTTCGTCGACTTTCCGGGATCCAGTACGGTCTCTCTCGCACTGTGGCACCTGGTGGAGAGATATTGTCCTGCCGGGCACATCAGAAAAAACATCGCTGAACTCCTCAACAAGTTTCCGTAGCTCTCTTTGCTGATCCGGAGCCAATTGTTCCCCCATTGCAATCGCTCTGGCGCTCAGGGTCTCTGGACAGGGACCTAAATCATCCTCCATATTGCCTGGGGCGATAAATAAGACCTCCCTTGCCTGCCAGGGCTTTAACAAATTAACATGGTAAATTTCACGTTCATTCAGGCGATCGGGCTGTCTAATTTTATAATTTACTTTCCCTATAGCCCGAATCACCTCATACGGCCCCTGCCATTTAGCACACAGTTTTGATTCAGATGAGGGAAGTAGCAGCATTACCTTGTCCCCTGGTCGAAAGGTTTGAATCCGTGCATTTTTGTGGTAATGCTGCTGTTGTCGGTGCTGAGCCGATCTGAAGTTGTCTTGAGCCAAATGACCGACCAAATCCAGGCGATCTCGTAGTAGGAGTACATACTTCAGTACATTTTTAGACGAGCCTTTGTGCTCCTCCCACCCCTCTCTCAGCAGGTCGAGAATGCCGCAAGGCTGCCGGCTGTACAGGAGCTCAAAGGGGGAGAACCCCGTTGAACTCTGTGGCACTTTTCTTACCGCAAAAAGTAGGTAGGGAAGAAGCGATGCCCAATGTTTCTGCTCCTGTGTTACAAATCGCCTCAGCATCGACTTTAAAGTCTGATTAAAGCGTTCAACCAAACAGTCCGATTGTGGATGATAAACGGACGTCCTGATGGGACGTATTTTCAATATTTTGTACACCTGCTGTAATGTATTGGACAAAAAATTGGTTCCGTGATCAGCCAAAATCTCCTTGGGGATCCCTACTCTAGCCATAATCTGTGCTAACTCGGTGGCTATTGCAGCTGCACTAGTGGACCTCAATGGAACTGCCTCCGGGTATCGCGTTGTGTAATCCACCACTACTAATATATGCGTGTACCCGGAGTCAGAAGGTAGCAAAGGGCCCATTATGTCCATTGCAATGCGCTCAAAAGGAGTGGAAATAATGGGCAGTGGGACCAAAGGGGCGGGGCGCACTCGACCCGGCGCTACTCGCTGGCAGTCTGGGCATGTGGCTACATATCTCGACACATCAGTATGAAGACCGAGCCAATAGAATCGAGCCAATATCCGTTCCCTCGTCTTCTCAGCTCCGAGGTGCCCCGCAAAACAGATATCATGCGCCAGCCTCATGACCTCGGTCCGACAAGACGGGGGAACCAATAATTGTGTTACAGGCTGTCCTGTGCCCGCGGCTAGGTTTACCCTATACAGTAATCGCCCCCTGATACTGAAATGTGGATATACTAGCGCCCCAGCGCCATCAACATCCTTACCATCAGTGGACCGGATCTGCCCCCAAGCGTGCACTAGTGACGGGTCTTTATGTTGGCCCCACACTATGTCCGCGCTTGAGTACCACAGGTCCGGTACATCGAGAGGGGCTGGACTAGCCTCTGCCCTAGTCGGTCCAGTAACCTCGCTCTCTCGGTCACACTGCGTTCCCACTCCCTTTGACTGGCGTTTGTTACCATTACAGCACTCTCCCACCAGACCGCAGCCGTGTCTCAAAGACGCTCCCTCCGATCCGTCCGTCTCCTTATTTGTTCTTCTAGGACGGAAAAGAGGGAAAAACATTTCAGCATGAAAAGGGAACACATCATCAATTCGTTCTCTTTTTTTTTTTTCTGCCACGTTTACGTGTGTAGCTGAGACTGCCATTATTTGCATTAATTGTTTAAAGTTTGGCCAGTCTCGGCCCAGAATAACTGGGTGTGGCAACCTTTCCGCCACCCCGACTACGAGGTGAAGTTTTATCGGTCCTACTGATAAGTATACTTTTAATGTGGGGTATGTCGCCATGTCTCCTTGGACACAGGAGATGGCCACCTGACCTTGTGGCCGCCACGACACACCGCCCAAGAGAGCTGTCCTAATCAAGATTTGCTCACACCCTGTGTCCACTAACGCGTAGGTTTTCACATTTCCCAAAACAACGTCAATCAGACAGGGCCCCTCCCAACCATTTTCCCCGTGCTTACCCGTTTCAAATGCCCAATTGCACGCTGCCACGTCACACTCCATGACAACGGGGCAGGACCTGGCACGGTGTCACGGTGGGTTGCATCTGAAACAGAGAGGGGGGACAGAGTGCGCATAGGTTACATATCTGTCCCGCTGCTGGTAGGGCAACGGGGCAGGGGCAACACCTCTACCCCAGCTGGGGGCAAACCTCGGTCTCCATGGGGGGGAGGCAAGGGGGCCCAATGGGGTCAGCGGTCTGGGAGGTCTGGGTGCCGGGAACGAGGGTGGTGGTGGTGTTGGAGGAGAGGGAGGGAGAGGTTGGTGACTGTGAAGGGCAGGGTCTGACAATATCCCGATCTGGGCCGACATCAGGGAGTCCTCAAAGTTTTCTGCCAGTTCGACCGCCTCCTCCAGGCTGTCGGGGTTGTGGCGCCGGATCTACGCCTGCGTTTCGGCGCCGACCACATGGCAGAATTGTTCTACCACAATGGCTTCCCCCATCTGCTGGGCGGTCTTTTTGTTGGGGGTCAGCCAATGGACCATGTGGTCGCACAACCGCTCTGCGACCACCCTGGGGCATGTCCCGGGGCTCTCCGGAATTCCCGGAACCGCGTCCGATGAGTCTCCGCTGTAATGTTGAGGCGGCGGAGAATAGCCTGCTTGACCAGGTCATAATCGGTGGCGTACTGGTTGCTCAGGGCTTGGTAAGCTGCCTGAGCCTCCTCAATCATGCAGGGTCCCACCTGGCTCACCCAGAACTCCCAGTACACAACAATGTGGCCAGTCGCTCAAACGCCACCAAAAATGCCTCCGGGTCATCCTCCGCTGTCATTTTCATTGCCCTAGCCTTCGGGGACGACATCGGTGATGTTACGGTAGGGGTTGTGCCTGAGCCTCCCCAATCAGGCAGGGTCCCACCTGGCTCGCCCAGAACGCCCAGTGCACAACAATGTGGCCAGTCACTCAAACACCACCAAGAATGCCTCCGGGTCATCCTCCGCTGTCATTTTCATCGCCCTAGCCTTCGGGGGCGACATCGGTGATGTTACGGTAGGGGTTGTTACTGCCTCCATGGCCAGCCCTACCCGTTCAATGAGCGTCGTGTAGCGCTCCTCCCTCCTTCTCTCTTCTGCATCCCGTCTACTCTCCAGCTCCTGCAGCAGCTCCGCCAGTGCGTTGCGATCCATAATCCCGGATCTGACACCACGTGTGGCAAAGTGGTTGGTAAGGGGAACAGGTGTAGCGGTGATGCGATGCAGGAGTGATGAACAGACAACAGTGATTCAGTGAACAAGTGTTTATTTGTGCTGTTTCCAGGTCTGGCGATCGTCAAATAATAAATCCCCGGCAGTACACAACAATGTGTAAAACGCGGGGATGGTGAACACAGTACAGTCTCACACACAAACAAAGGCACGGTCACCAGTTCTGGGTGATATTCAAACGTGCAGGTGCTCTGTGCAGTGATGCTCCGGATAGTGCTTTACATTTTTCCGTCACATACCTGCAATAGGATATGAGGGACATTCTTAAAAGCCAATTAGTGACTTCAACAAAAGCCTAAGGAGATCATCGTCGTATATACACATACACAACACATTTGCTGTTATACTGTGCAAATACTATACCTACTTTCTAAAGGAGCTGTATCTGCTGGCAGTCACTTGCTGAATTTGGTGCCCCAGTGGATCGCATTTTGAAGCATCCAGGAAACATCATTCTTCTTGAGCATTCCTGTGGTATGTGATGAATCTCTGATTCCTCTTCCACTGATGTTGTGGGACATCCAATCTTTCAAGTACAAGCAACTCCTGTGAAACCTCTGCATTAGACAGCAAAGTTTTGATAGTCCACCTGTGTGCTACCATTTTCATAGAAGTGTTCCACTGGACAACACACTGTTTCTGATGGGTTTTTTAAACAGCTTCTCTTGTACTTACTGTACCCCGCAAGTGCTACATTCACATAATCAACACATTTGCTGCTGTGCCTTGGAAGCACTCTACCTGCTTTTTAACCAACCTGCGTATTATGAAGATTGGGGTACCGCTGTTCCATAAGGAAAGACTATAAAAGCAAATCAGTAAGGACATCTGTACTTTTAAAACAAGATTTGAATTAGGGAATACAAGCACTTGACAACAGGCACCACAGAATTTTAACTTAATGGTTCTGGCTCTTGGCCTCTCTGCTAGAGACTCTCCGTGCTGCTTGGAAACTCAAAGAGGAAATACAATGTTGTGGTTTTGAACTTTCCAACCCGTTTTTTGACAGTTTGACCATTGGAATCTATTAACGTCATCTTTCACTTCCTATTTTAACAAACCTGTTAAAAGACCTGAAACTTCTCTGCTGAGCACAGTTATCACTGCAAAACAGTTATTAAGTTTAAGGTAAGAAATTTATTTTGACATTTTGCTGAATTGACATGTTGAAAAAGCTAATTACACCACTGCTGTGCAAATTAAAGCAGTGACTTCATTATTAACACTAGTACAGTATGTAATGGTTTTCCAGTAATAACTGTGAATAATGAGAAAGTAATGGTTAAGATTGGTTATTGGGTAATTTTTGCCATGCTTTATCCATGTATACTGTGCATTTACCATAGTTTTTCCATTGTTTGCCATGCTTTTTAAAATGCTATACTGTACCCCTCTGATTTAAAATGCCTACTTGTGCTTTAACATGCTTTTAATATGCTCAAATACACTTAACTATGCTTTTACCATAGTACACTTCTATAAGGGACTTGTGTAAAAATAGAGCAATTGCTCACTATTTACACAATAGTGTTTTATATGGACATGACCTTATATCACAATATTGTACAATGCCTGTTTTTAATGCAATTGTTATAATGTAGTATTGCCTTCAAACAAAATACAAATGAAAATACTGGGTAACCTCTCAAAAACTGACATGCTGTACTGCCCAAAATCTTGAAAACATTTGAACTCCTTAACTTAAAAAAAGTACCTTGAATATAAACTGAAACTGTTGCTATTTATTTTCCTCTTCATGACATGTCTTGCAGAACCTGGGTGCTAATGCACAAAAATAATAGATTTTATATGAAGACTTACTCATTATGAAAAATGTTTTACCTCTGAATGATTCATATATGTAGAAAAGGTCTAAGTATGTTTGCTTAAATGGAAGTGTTGTAAAATGTGCACCAATTAGTTCCACATCAAAGATCAGGTTAATTAAGTTTCACCCACCTCTTCAACCTGATACAGGAATACTCAATGTCATTCAATACAGAAGAAACAATTATTTGTATTTCATACTGAGTGTGATATAAGTGTAATGAACAGAGCAAATAAGAAACAGTCTTCCTTTGCTAAGTTTACCCCATGAATATGACTCAAAATTACATTTACCAGTTTACCTGCAGAATTCTAAAATCTTATTTTTTCATGTCACAGGGATGCTATGTGAGTGTGTTCTTTGGGCTATCCCTTACAGGGATAACTTTGAAAAAGATGGCCTGCAGTTTCCAAAGAGTCCAGTACCAGATGAGGAAGACATCAGACGGGAGATGACGTCTGTCTGTAACTTTACAGCTGGGGAGTTTCAAAGCAAGACCCTTCTTGAAAGATGCAGAAGCGTAGGCCACTTTATTCAGTCTGTACGGTCCAGGGACAAGCGACAATCCAGGACAAGTGCTTCCACAGATGCCAATGAGGCCAAACAATGCACTAGGCAGATCACCCCAGTTGTTGATATACCTGGCATTGCAGGGGGCACTAGCAAAGAGACATACCTGGTTCCTTCTTCGTGCCAGAGCATTTGCAAAGACTATAATGATCTACACATCGCAGGGGATCAGGTGATGCCTATTAGCTCGGCCACCACTGACTTGACTATTGACAGTGGCTTTGTGTATGCAGAGGGTCCCTTCCTGCAGTCTTGTCAGATCCCTCCAGATATGGAGACCCCCAGACCTTCCCTTGAGTACACACAGAGGCCTCCACGGGGAGACTCCTCCTGCTGGCGGGTGGGCAGCATCAAGGACAAGAGCATCCTCCAGCACTGCCGCCCGCTTTCCAACTCCATGCTGAACAACTACCTGGAGCAGAAGATCATGGAGCTCTACAAGCAGTACATGGTGGACAGCATGCTCAACAGCAACTCCCCAGCCAAGATCATGGCCTCGGAGCTCATCCTCACCAATGTGGACCAGATCACCCAGCAGATCTCACGGGAGCAGAACATGGAAACCACCAAAGCCAAAGACATGGTCATCAGTTGCTTGCTCAAGGTGGCCAGCGGGATGCAATCGAGTGAACTCAGCACCCCTCTGTTACAGATTTCCAGTGACCACAGCATGAAGTGAAATGGGATTTGTGTGCACACTACATCCAGATCATTAATGTGCTTAGAGGTCAAGTGGACTTAAAGGCATCTCAATAACAATCCATCAAACCACTCCATTTTTTTTTTTTTAAAACCCAAAATGATTGCAAAATTATATTAAAGATATGTAACATAAGTAACAATATTAATTTAGGTTTTTGTTGTAGTAATCACCATATATTCATTTAAAAATAAAAACAAAACAAGTAATCTGTCAAGATACTGTACTCCATATCTAAAGATAAAAAGCACACCAAAACCATCACCGAATTCTTCTGTACTCGCAACACTCTCTGTTTACATTTTTTGACAGGTTCTCATGTACCAAATACTGCATATTTGTTTGAAACAGGAATTGTGGTAGTACATTAGGGCACATACTGAATAGTAAGTGAACATTAAGTACATAGAATTACTTGGTAATAATAAATAACTATCAGCATTCTTATCTTATTATACAGTGTTAACGTGCCCTATTTACAAAACATTATTTAAAAAAATGTTACACAAACATACTTAAAAAAAATAAAAATTTATTAAAAAATAATTTGAGCAAATATATATATATATATATAACTATACTATCTATATATATAGATATATAATATATATATATATATATATTATATCTTCAAACCAATACGGTCCCAGTTTTCAAATTATATTCTTAAAGAATGAACATTGACTTCTGAAGTGTGGCTACAGGCTGTCAATGTAACATATCATAGTGAGCCTGCAACGTTAAAAAAATTAAATTATTACCCCCTTACATCTTGGTGGAATTATAAGGTCAGTAATATGTGTATTACATATATATATATATATATATATATATATTATATATTTATATATACTATATATATATTATATATATATGTAAAACCATGTCTAGCTTTATTTTCACACATGTCATGAAAGCATGTTGAATAACTAAATAAACATCAATTATATATTAATCACTAGGAAAGATCATCTGTATTACTATTGTATTAACATGTATCTGTAAGAGCTATATACAAGCTCTTTGCATATAACTATATGCAATATTGGTAATAACAAAAGTAGTATCTGGTTGACCTAAAACCTCTAAACCACCTGCCTTCAGAACCTAGGTATAGTAATAACAGTATGTTTGCCGCCTCCTATAATGTGTGATATTTATATTAATAAGCATCCCAGAGGTTAAACTCACATGGCTTTATAATGATTAATGTAACAGTAATTAAAATTACCACAGTAATTGTATTAATAGGTTAGTAACACCTTGAGGCAGTAATAGCCACAATCAGCTGTTAAAAGGGAGAATTTTATGAGTTATCCCTCTGTCTCAATCATATAATTACTCCATGATCTATTGCCTGGGGAGTTTCTCTATCAAGGCTCCAAATTCAGCAGTCATCGGTTATTAATTCTAAACCTTAAGTGCTGAGTTTCTGAGATAACCCATAAGACAAATGAACAGTACCATAGATCATAGAGAAACCAGCAAGTACCAATGCAGCATCCCGTCCCTATTCTCACTTCCTCAAATTGCTTTCAGCTACTTTTTATAGAGAACCGGAATGTACCAGAGAAGTTACAGGTCTGTTGGGTTTGCGGTTACATTTCAGAGGCAGTTAATAAGTTAACTTACCTTCTGGACTTATATTTAACAGATGTTGCATCTATTTTAAGAAAAAGGAAGTAGAATGTAATCATGGTTTTCTGTTGTATCTGCAATGTACAGTAAAAACGTTATAAATGTGTCTGTCTTGCTGGTCCTCTCGGGTGCTTTTGTTCAGCTCTTGTGTGTTAGACAGTAAACAAATAAAGTACACTTTTTAATGTATTGAGCAAATCGACAACACACAGACAGGCAGTTTCTTCCTTAGGTCACTTGATCAGTGACCGGCCTGCCAATATATGTAAAACCTTGGTTATTGTCTAGTTTAATGTGCCTCTATTGACAATGATGCCTCTGCTTCTACAATCCTTAAGAATATGTTCTGTAGTCATAAAGTCCAGCTGCTCTGGCAGACAAGGTTCATAATAATGTTTTTTATACAGCAAATACAAATGTACACATTTCTTTGATTTATTCGTTTTTGTAAATTCATAGAAAGGAGAGAATAAACCTGACCCACAGTAATTTGAAACCTCCAACTGCACATATATTTTCTGTGAATAAGACTGCTTAATTATTTTACCCCCCATTTCCATGGTTTTTCCTCACACGGGAGCATCAGATCCAGTGAAGCGACCGGCGACTTCAAACAGACAGGATGCAAACTTGCCCTCCTCTGATTGTATGACTCCCTCGACATACCGTGCAGTCACGCCTTTACCAGGGGAGCCTTGGGGACATCATTTTGATATATGATTGACGGAGTGCATATGTTAAATTGATATGCAGTGAATCAGAATTCTAATAGAAAGATAGGTAGAAAGGCAACGCTTGTAGATGGGGTTCTGTAGATAATACACTCATTGAAGCTATGGTCATTCTCTTTTATTTTCTTTATTGAAGACAATTGTTTGAAAGTAGATACCCCAATATCCTTCCTAAACTAATATATGATCTGTATAATGTGGGCAGGTAATAGTCTCAATTGCAATCTTTCTGGTCATTCACGCTATTACTATTTTAGACAACCTTGGGGAGTTGTCATTTATTTTACGCATTTGGGTGTCATGTCCACTGATACATTTTACAGATTCAGGTGACCTTGGGTGGGAGGGGGGTTCGTTTATTTTTATGAGTATAGATTGGCTTGGCTGATGCTCATTAGAGCTCTAGTGCACAATATATAATGCTTTGTGTTCACTGTAGCCTTGGGAGTCTCTGAATTGATATTAATGAATCCACTCCATAAGACAGTGGTCAGATATGACAATAATTGTTCACTTGGTTTTTTTCAGTGCTAAAATTGCTGGCCACACTTTATATTAACTTTATATTAACTATAAAATAAAAATAGTTAGTTAGTTTATACTTTAAAATAAAAATGAAATAAATAGTACGATGAGTGAATCCTCCAGCTGGAGGTAAGTTTAGAGCAATAAGAATCTGAAGTTCTTAGAGCAGTAAGAATCTGAAGTTTGAACCTGTAATATTAGAGCAGTAAGACTCTGAAGTTCTTAGAGCAGTAAGAATCTGAAATTTAAACCTGTAATATTAGAGCAGTAAGAATATGAAGTATAAACCTGTAATATTAGAACAGTAAGAATCTGAAGTTTAAACCTGTAATATTAGAGCAGTAAGAATCTGTACAATGTATTTGACTGGGGTTCTTCACTGAAACATCATGTGTTGCAATGCTTTTTACTATAGTGAAAGACAGCGATGAACTTGTTTATTTTTTACTTTTAGGAAGACTTTACTTACATGTTACCAATTAAGAAAATATACATTTTCATTTTTTTTTTTAAATTTAAAAATACAGTACTAATATGAATTACATACAACATTTGTTTGTTTGCATATAAACGTTTAACATCTTTTGTTAAATAGACTCACAATTAAAACAATGTATGTGATATTTTTGGTATAGACTAAAGCATCCTAAATTTGTATGTGAATTTAAAAAAAAAAAAAAAAAAAAAAAAAAAAAAAGTTTGTTTTACGAAGCATCAGTAACTGTAGATTTTTTGTTCCTGTGGTATCAATTTCAGCAACATACAGCTGAACGGTTAAGCTAAGAGACTGTACTAGGACTGCAAAAATGAGCACAGCTCTAACAACATGTTACGGTACATGCATAACAATTCCTCTTCAGTTTTCCTAGTAGCCTAACATTACATTTAGATGGAGGCAGTTTTCATTATGTGCATTTAAATATGTTATAAACTGATAGTTTTGTAATTTTATATTGAAGTTCAGAAAGATAATTCATGTTGCTGAATGGATTCTGTTAATGGTAAAGTCATATTTTATGTAAGGACTGGAAATCACAGATGTTCTTAAAATATTTCCATTGCATGAGAGTAGATGTAAGATAAGCACCAACTAAGACGTAGCTTTACAGTAAACTAATGTGATCCATCTGCATGTCCATCCATGTGCATTTCTTTCCATCTGTTGATGTAGATATCCTTCTGCCTGGTGTTGATGGCTGAAGTGTAATGCTGGCTCCAGGGATCAGCTTATTTTGCCTCCCCAGTGCATCAGCACACACAACGGCTGCGATGCTGGCTCCAGGGATCAACCACAGTGTGGTCTCCCCAGCGCATCAACATGACAACTATCTGGATTGAGCTAAGTAGGGTACATCTCTGGGGTCTTCAAGTGGACACCTTCTGTCCTCGGTGTTTCATCAACTAGCTCACGATAGAGTCTATGTAATTATATTTAAAAGCAGCAAGGCTTCTCTCTACCTTTCTAAAATGAGTAGACAGAGTATTATCTACTTAAAAATTCTGTTTTCGGGAACGACCTAAAGCTATAGATTTAAATCTGATTTCTAAGAGGCAGTGGACAATGACAGTAGACAAAGGCATATAAGCAATAGACATATGGTAAAATAATATAATATAAAGGACTTAATAAATAAATAGAGCACAGTAGTACATACATGCATTTCAAATGCAATAATAAACATTGATGGATAAAAAAGAAGCATTCCTTATAAGCATATCAGACATGTATATCCTTTGACAGGAAATTAAATGATTCAAAGTAGGGGATATACTGTAGATATATAAACACATATTAAAAAAAAAATGTTCGAAGAATACAAAAGCTGAAGTTATAATATATAATACCTAAAATGTTTGGTTATCACACACAAATGCTCCTCTAAAAACATTTTTCTGATAATAAAAAAATCCCATACCATTTAGTTGCAAGGACACCATATTCACTGCTGAGATTTGCAGTCGTTATGACCTTGAACAAGACAGTAGTTTGTAATTATATTAGTAAAAGACACAGTATTCTGCAAAGTGAATCTGTGCTGTACAGTCTCTCTCTCTGTGATTGACAATGAGAGTTATAACGCACACACTTTCTCATTCAATGAAACCCTCAAGGTCCCTCTGCAGCCAATTGATTGACCTTGCATCAAAAAGCTTACAGATGTAAACCTTGAAACTCGGATCAACGAGAGTCAGTAAAAGAGGGTACATAATATACAGAATTTTTTTCAAGAAAAACTGTCTGCATTTTCAAGAGGCAAAAATAAATGACTAAAATTTTATTGCTAGTATTTGAAACCCTTTTTTCTCAGCAATGCTTTTTGTACAGCAACAATTCAAAGACAACAGTATGTGGAGCTCTGAAAATGAACAGTAGATCTAGCCATTGGAGGAGCTAATTTTACATACTGGTTCAAAACAGTCCAAGCAAAAATTCCCCCAGTGCTTATACCATCTGTTAGATTTGGCCTGGTAAATAAAGATAACTAAACTGTGATTGAACTGGGTCAGAGAGCGTGACATTTATTTATTTTTAACTATGTTAAAATAGTGTTTTCTTTTCAATAAACTATATTATATATATATTATATATATATTATATATATATATATACAGTTACAGGTGCGCTCTGGGAAAAAAAAAATTAAGAGACCACTGCAAAATTATCAGTTTCTTTGGTTTTACTATTTATAGGTATGTGTTTGGGTAAAATGAACATTTTTGTTTTATTTTATAAACTACTGACAACATTTCTCCAAAATTCCAAATAAAAATATTGTCATTTAGAGCATTTATTTGCAGAAAATGACAACTGGTCAAAATAACAAAAAAGATGCGGTGTTGTCAGACCTCGAACAATGCAAAGAAAATAAGTTCAGATTCATTTTTAAACAACACAATACTAATGTTTTAGAAGAGTTCAGAAATCAATATTTGGTGGAATAACCCTGATTTTCAAACATGGCTTTCATGCATCTTGGCATGCTCTCCACCAGTCTTTCACATTGATGTTGAGTGACTTTATGCCACTCCTGGAGCAAAAATTCAAGCAGCTCGGCTTTGTTTGATGGCTTGTGACCATCCATCTTCCTCTTGATCCCATTCCAGAGGTTTTCAATGGGGTTCAGGTCTGGAGATTGGGCTGGCCATGACAGGGTCTTGATCTGGTGGTCTTCCATCCACACCTTGATTGACCTGGCTGTGTGGCATGGAGAATTGTCCTGCTGGAAAAACCAATCCTCAGAGTTGGGGAACATTGTCAGAGCAGAAGGAAGCAAGTTTTCTTCCAGGACAACCTTGTACTTGACTTGATTCATGCGCCCTTCACAAAGACAAAACTGCCCGATTCCAGCCTTGCTGAAGCACCCCCAGATGAGTCCAATTTTCAGCTTTGCCCAACACCTGGTCATCTAATGTTTAGACGGAGACTTGGAGAGGCCTACAAGCCACAGTGTCTCGCACCCACTGTGAAATATGGTGGAGGATCGGTGATGATCTGGGGGTGCTTCAGCAAGGCTGGAATCGGGCAGCTTTGGCATGAATCAAGCCAAAACACTATTTTAACATAGTTAAAAATAAATAAATGTCACGCTCTCTGACCCAGTTCAATCACAGTTTAGTTACCTTTATTTACTCTGTTTTAGAAGCAGTGTTAGCTCATTCAATCCATCCTCTTTGATCACTTTTTACACTTACATGCAGCACATTTCATGTTGGCATCATAGCAGGATTTCTGAGAACTGCCTGCTGTAGGGGTGTTTTTTTTCCAATGTGTCTTTTTTTGCATATGCTGTATATGATTGCTCGTGGTGATTACTTCAACTTCCTCTGCTGGCACATGTGTGAACGAGGAAGTTTTTCTGAATGGAATGAGTTTTAAACAGAAATTTGGAAGCAAACTTTCCTTTCACTCTGGGTGTTGACATTTTCTTCACACGTGCTGTCAAAAGTGCCATAAATGATACAAAACATGACGCAAAACATGTGCAGATTAGCAAAATGATAATGATTCATCACGCACTCATGACCGTTCCTTAGCCATACCTTAAGTAATTTATCTAACACCATATTTTATGAACAACATATCAGTTTTTTCCCAATTATTCTCTTATAAAAGGCATATTCTGAACAAGCTGCAAGCAGGATACCACACGTTTTGGGACACCAGAAAAAAAGTGCATTATAGCAATCAATTCTAGATGAAACAAAGGCATGCATTAGTCTCTCGGCATCAGATGCAGAAATAATTGGTCTAAGTTTGGCTATATTTCTCAAATGGTAAAAAGATACTTTAGTAAGTTCCCTAATATGAACCCAAATTCTTAATTTCTAGTTTTAGTTTTTATGAGAGACTGCAATGGTCGAGCTCAGCTTTTAGTTGGTTCTGTGAGCACAAAAGCATATCTTTGTTTTATCTGAATTCAATGTTAGAAAATTCTGTGATATCCCATGCTTGATGTATGTAAGGCAAGTAGCTAATAACACCCAGGCAGAAGAAATTCCTGGCTTTAGTGACAAATATAGCTGCGTATCATCAGCATAGCAATGGAAGTTCACTATATGTGCAGATAATGTCACCTAACGATAGTATATATATAATGAAAACAACAACGGACCTAGAATAACTTTGTAAATACAGTATAATCGTAAATCTCGAAAAACTACTCACTTCTAAATCTTTTGTAGTCATTTTTGTATTACTTTAGTATAAATACATGGTAATTTGGATTAATATGTTGTTTTTTTCTGACTTTATGTGAATGAAAAGACACACATTTGCCCATTTTCCCATTGGAAATAGTGATATTTTGAAATATCACTGTCCTGGTCACAAAAGCAAAGTTTGTGGGGAATAATAGCCATTTTCTATACTTTTGAGGCATAAGCACTTAGGAAATAACATTTACTACCCAGGAACAAAACAAACAAAAAAATTGTTACACGGTGTTATCAAAGGATTTTACATTTATCATTTAAAACTCCTATTCCATATAACTTTAGTTACATTCATTAGAGAAGCATATCAATTTCAGTTTCATTCTATATACAAAATTACAAATACAAGCATATAAAATACATCATAATACAATCAAAGGATATTATTCAAAAATAGTTATTAGTTTATGATATTCATTTAAAACACAATAAACACTTACGTAGAGTTATGTAACTCTAATTACAAGTTCTGTAATTAAAAATGATTCTTAAAGCATTTTATCTAACTTATAATGCACACAATAATGGTACAACTGTACAGTCACTGTAGCTTCCCTTGATAAGTTTTATGACACCTTAATAGGCCAGACAATCAGATAGCCTTTTGGAAGATGAACTTCAAAGAGTTAACACAGTTTATGGCCTGTGCCTTGGTCAAATCAACAAGCTTTGAAGTAGATCTGGTTAAGAATGTTCTGGAATTGATGTTAACAACCCAATCACCACAGCATGTCACACAGACAACAGACTGAATTAATTATCTGGGAAATGCTTATTAAAATGAATTTAACCTTGAATTTCCTTGACATGGTGTATTGTTCAAATAATAAATGCATTTTTTAAAGCTGGCAACTCTGGCTTCTAATACGTGGGTCTGATTTAAATGTTGAAAAGAAACGACAGAGCCCTATTGCGTTATATTGAAACCACTGATAGTATATGCAAATGCTTTCTTTCCTTTATTTACACAGTTGCTTTCTGCCCCTATTCAGTGACCTGACACAATAAAAGGAACATTGTGTGTGACATTTTCATCCTCTTCTTATCCGACTGCTCTGGCTCTTTGTAGACATTGATAGAAAGGTAATTATAAGCCTCCATTTCCACCAGCAGTTGAAAGTTAAAGGTATGTTTCTGTAATAATGTGGTATTTCAATGTCTTTTTTCCTGCCTCTCCTTTCCAAATCTACTGGTAAGTTTTTGTTCTGTCAAAATATTTCAGCTGCTCTGTGGTATTGATTAAACTACTGTGCTCAGAAATGGCAATAAATATTGGGAAATACTGAAAAGAAAAACACTCGAGCCAATGATAAGGTTAGGGAGTGCAGCAGCATTGATTAATCTTCAATGCCTTCTACCTGTGCAGTAACATTACAAGTGCAATTATTTCACAACTTAGTCCCCAGTCCATATTACAAAACCACCACATGACTGAACACTATCAGCAGTGCCTGTTGAGAGAGGCCCTGGTGCTATCTTTGGGTTAATCTCTTTCAGAAGTCTGTCACAAATGATGAAGCAAAATCTGCTTGCTATTTAATAATATATGGACAACATGTAAATAACTTATTGACCAATACTGTTATTTCTTTAGGCAGTAATGAGCTGCAAAGATATGACAGAAGAAATGTGTTTTTCAATGGGGTTAGCAAACCAACACTGCTCAAGAATCACAGTTTTTTTATAGTTTTTCTTTTTTAACATACCATTTTCACTTTCGTTCTCAACTGCCTTATCTCCCTCTAGTAGCAACTGATAATCTCAGCTACATTCTTCTGGAACTCTGACATTGTATTTCATACCCTTTGATTCTTCTTTTGCTTACAATATAGAAAACTTCCATGCATTTTTATATTGTATTTTTCAGCAGCAGACAAGTGCACCCTCCATATCAATCTCCAGTTCATGTAAAAAAAAAAAAAAATTCTTCCAGTCACTCAACTGACCTGGTGCTTTCAAAGGCTTATGATACGTACCTTGAATACTTTAAATTATGATGCATTTTAAGATAAAAAAGCAGTAACAGTTTTAATTGGAAGTATATATATATATATATATATATATATATATATATATATATATATATATATATATATATATATATATATATGTGTGTGTGTGTGTGTGTGTGTGTGTGTGTGTGTGTGTGAGGGTAAAAAGCGATTGTGTATTCCAAGGTGGGACTAAATCAGGGTAATTCTAATAATTGGGTGACACTACATGCTTTAAGTTAATGATATAAAGATGATTTTAAAAATTATCACTAGCTGACAGTTGCATCGAATTAAACATTTAATTTGTATTTCTTAAAACTGCAAATGTAGGCTTGTGTGTGTGTGTGTGTGTGTGTGTGTGTGTGTGTGTATATATATATATATATATATATATATATATATATATATATATATATATATACACACACACAGGTAGTGGACAAAAAAATAGTAAACATCAAAGTAAAGTCACTTAATAGGGCGTTGGGCGACCACGTGTGGCCAGTACAACCTGTATGCGCTGTGACATAGTCTACCAGCCAATTCTGCAGGAGGGATGCGGCACCATTCTTCCACGAGAAAGTCAATCAACTCTCGCCTGGTTGATGGAGGTGAAAAGCGCTGTCTCAGGCGTCGTTCCAGAATATCTCAATAATGCTCAATTGGGTTGAGATTTGGTGACTGAGAAGGCCATGACATATGGATAACATCAATGTCATGCTCATCAAACCATTGAGCAACCACACGTGTTCTGTGGATGGGGGCATGATCATCAATTTTTGATTAAACTGACTCCTTGCACCCCAGGTTGAAATTTGCAGTCAGTTGTTCTGCAGCTGCTCGCTTGTTTTGCCTTGCACATCGAATTAATGCACGGATATCACAATCCTGGAGTATGCGCTTTTGCCCGCTGTTGCCCTTTGCTGATGATGTCTTTCCCTCATAGTTTCCATGCCGACATCACCTTAGACACTGTTGTTCGTAAAACATCAGCAAGTTGAGCTGTTTTGGTCACTGAAGCTCCTGACAGACGCGCCCCAACAATCACCCCTCTTTCAAAGTCACTAAGGTATCCTCTTGCAGCCATGCTAGCCATAACTATAGGTGACCAGGCCTGTCCACCATTTTTATATATGTGTGGAAGCCCTTGCTTTCTATATACTTGGTGTCCCTCATTTACCCAGGTGTTTACATTTTTTTGTCCACTACCTATATATATACAGCTCTGGAAAAAATTAAGAGACCACTGCAAAATGATCAGTTTCTCTGGTTTTACTATTTATAGGTATGTGTTTGGGTAAAATGAACATTTTTGTTTTATTCTATAAACTACTGACAACATTTCTCCAAAATTCCAAATAAAAATATTGTCATTTAGAGCATTTATTTGCAGAAAATGACAACTGGTCAAAATAACAAAAAAGATGCAGTTTTGTCAGACCTCGAATAATGCAAAGAAAATAAGTTCAGATTCATTTTTAAACAACACCATACTAATGTTTTAACTTAGGAAGAGTTCAGAAATCAATATTTGGTGGAATAACCCTGATTTTCAATTACAGCTTTCATGCGTCTTGGCATGCTCTCCACCAGTCTTTCACATTGATGTTGAGTGACTTTATGCCACTCCCGGCACAAAAATTCAAGCAGCTCAGCTTTGTTTGATGGCTTGTGACCATCCATCTTCCTCTTGATCACATTCCAGAGGTTTTCAATGGGGTTCAGGTCTGGAGATTGGGCTGGCCATGACAGGGTCTTGGTCTGGTGGTCCTCCATCCACACCTTGATTGACCTGGCTGTGTGGCATGGAGAATTGTCCTGCTGGAAAAACCAATCCTCAGAGTTGGGGAACATTGTCAGAGCAGAAGGAAGCAAGTTTTCTTCCAGGACAACCTTGTACTTGGCTTGATTCATGCCAAAGCTGCCCGATTCCAGCCTTGCTGAAGCACCCCCAGATCATCACCGATCCTCCACCATATTTCACAGTGGGTGCGAGACACTCTGGCTTGTAGGCCTCTCCAGGTCTCCGTCTAACCATTAGACGATGAGGTGTTGGGCAAAGCTGAAAATTGGACTCATCTGGGGGTGCTTCAGCAAGGCTGGAATCGGGCAGATTTGTCTTTGTGAAGGGCGCATGAATCAAGTCAAGTACAAGGTTGTCCTGGAAGAAAACTTGCTTCCTTCTGCTCTGACAATTTTACATACTGGTTCAAGACAGTCCAAGCAAAAATTCCCCCAGTGCTTATACCATCTGTTACCGTTCCTTAGCCATACCTTAAGTAACTCTGAGGAACACAGTCATAGAGAACATTTTTCAATTCCTAAAAACTGGTTTCTTGTAGGAAATTGATGTGCTGACTGCCCCTTACTGACAAGTGCTTTTTGCTGCATATAATTCATTACACCTTAATATTTTTTTCCAGAAAGAAGGCATTTTTTTGTTTCATTTCAAAGAACAGATGTATAGGTTTTAACCCTCACAAGGACACGTTGGAAAATTGACTTTCCTGGTAACCTGGGGTCCAATTGCAATAAAACAACATATAACTAACAAATGGAGTAAATTAATGAATGAAAATGTGTATGTGAACGCTTTATTTTGCTTTTCCTTTATTTTTAGCCATTGTTTGATATAATGTGTTGTTTATGCTATGCAAAATGGATAAGACACCCAATGCACACAGCTGTCTCCTAGCAAGTGAAGGCACCACTATATTCTGAATGCTGTAGTTTATTCTAGGAACATGTCATGGGCACATCAGATATCACTGGAAAGCCCTTTCCATTTTCGAGTTACAGGCACTTGAATACACCTACCAACAGCACTGGAGCATTGAATGGGGGGTGGTAGAATGTACGCATTCAAGCATGCCTGATGTGTCATGCTGACTGTAAATACAATAAAGAGCAGTTTACTTTAGGGTTACAACTGGTAAAGGGAAGCTATATCTAATTTACTACAATATTATACAATTAATATACATACTGATATTTTCTACTTGTATCTGAATATTAAATAGAAAGGAAAAATCTGAATATCTCTGTGGTCTTGTAACAGGATTGACTTGAGGGTGATGTCAGACCAGGAAATTCAGATACAGAGTATTGGGGTATGATGCACTGATGCACATGTTTTATTTCAAATAAAGTGATTTAACACAAAACTAAACACAATACAAAAAAAAAAAAACAGCTGTGATTTAACATCGTATATGGTTTGGCCATTGAAATGAATAACACCTTTTGCCTAATTTTGATTCCATTTTTTCTGCTTTCATTTTAGATATTTTTGGTTTGTTACTGGAATGTGCTTACCAAGGTGCACACAAATCTCTGTTTGCATGATTATATTTATATTTCACACAATCACTTCTGAGTAGCCTATTAATCAACAAAACAATACCACTAGTTTGAAGATTTACTGTAAATTAACTGAAATATTGACAGGGCAGAATAACACACTGTTCCAAGGCTGTTCCAGCATCTGTTCTTCTATAGGCTCTGTATGACCTTGCATTTGTACTCCTGTTTAATAACCTTGATGTTTTTCTTTTAATCTGTTATAAAAGAAAGCACATAAAAGCATCCTATTCTTTGGAAAACTGAAAGTGCATGAGAAGTTTGATAAACATTTGTTTATGACACACGTTTAACAAATCTTTTTTTTTTTTTTTCACAGTCCCTATAAAGCCTTTTCTTTTGTGTTTCTTACCCAATAAATCTGACAAGGTTATTTGATTATGTGTCACTGTCTCATAAGAGCTTTGCCGTGTTCATGTTGCAAACAGTGCTCATGGGAAATTTTGTTGGAGCTGCAGTAAAAGGTCATGGGACTGTCAAGGCTTCTGCTATCCTTAGTCAACACTCCTCAGACTCCTTATCAAAACTGTGCCTTGCTGTGAGAGGCACCATTCAGTTATAGCTCCAGAATCTCAGACATTAGGAGTGGTTCGGCTGGGATTCCATATGCTGGGTATGATATATATTTGCAAATCCAAAGTCAAAGCAAACATTCACTTATTATTGTTCAAGGCAGACAAGGGACAAGCCAATTCATTTAATGTTTTATGAGCTTCCTGGCAGCATAGCTAACTGAATTATGCAAAGGAACTGTATCAGGAAGAAAAAGGGTACTATCAAGGTTTAATCTTCTTTTGCTTTCAGCGAACAAAACCAAAAACAATTTGTTAATGATTTTTGACAACAATAAATACCTGTAATTAGCCTAGGTTTTAAAAGTTACCATAAAAAAATACTATATGGTGAATATTAAGGTTGCCTTCAGATAAAATATATATATTTTTTATATTTAGTGATATTTGGAATTTGCTCACATAACTTTTCAATTAAATGTCACATTATCCTTCAAATAATTTAGGTTTCATTTGAAGTACGGATGCAGTTGACAATAAAGTTTGGTACCAAGTCATTGAGGCCCTATTTGCCAGACATCTGTTTGTTTCAAATTCCAGAATATGATCACTGCATAGGCAATGGCAAAGGTATAACTAACTATTTATTTAATAAACTACCTTGTGCTTTATCACTCTTAGCTTTACAAGCTTAATGTTATTATTATTTGATATTAATTTTGTATCTGAGGTGCTCTAAAAACAAGAAATAAGTTATGTTCTCAAGTATAACACATATTTAACAAAATCTGCATACTAATTATGCATACTGGTTTATACTCGATTTTTGGGACACTCCTACTTTGCAAATTCAATACAAAAAAATCCATACAAATCTTAGTAGGCCATTCTTTAGCATAAGTTGTTGAGAGCATCATAATCTGTGGATTTTAGAAGATGTTTGTTGCACTTGCATGTTTACTTAAATCCTGTCTGTCTGTCCGACCACATATACACATGTCAGTCTATTTTTTTATATGTAAATACAGTATGGTGGATGTAAGTCTTGATGTAAGTTTACTGCTAATTCAAAATTTGGAAACAGATGGAAGCTTAAATATACATTTTTATATCTTTAAGGACCCAATGTTGGTATAATGCCATAAAAATTGTTTAAATAATTCAAAATCTATCTTTCATGGGGGCAGCTTAATAAAATAAGTGTTTTGACATTCTATAACTGTTTTTACATTCTATAATAACCCTATAACAACCAAACAAATAAAGAAAGCTAAGCAACGTTATCTAAAACAACACTCCCCATCTCCTCTCTCCACCCTGGCACCCTTCCACAGGCTACATCCCGAAACTGAACTGATTTCCTGAATATGACTCCCAAGGATGTTGAAATGATTTGGCTCAGGCTATTTGTTTATTAGGCCTGTGTCAGGATGGCTCAATGGTGACGTCCCCAGACTAGGAAGCTGACACAGAGGCACACAGGCAGGTACTTGAGAGTTAAAGCGCTGGGGTGCATTTTTATTCAAAGTCAAAATAAAAGACTAAACAAAACAGATCTCATAACACAAACAACATTGACACTCAAACAAGCACTGTGTTTCCTGCACGCGTAGCAACTGTTTTACTTTCTGTTTCGTTTTCCCCCTGTCTCTCTCTCGCTTGCTTCCATTCCACCTTCCGGAACACCCACCCTGACCAGCATGAGCTGCAGGTTTTTATACATGTGACCATCTCCGGATTAGCAATAAATGAATCAATCTGGAGATGGCCACACCCTACATGCGTTTAGAGGGATGGGGCTATAACCCCATCCACACTGCCAAACAATAACAAACAAAGCATTGTGTTTTAAATACAGGACTTTGCCCTGCCCCAGTAATGCAGGGCTCTTCTCTGCCCAATTCAGTATGTGACTAAAAACAATTGAAATCATTGCTTTGATGGTATTGTGGTAAATGATACACAAACAATAGCCTTTTTTTTTTTATTTTTAGAATGCACTGGGGTCTAATGCCTTTCTGATAAATCTGTATGTATGTTTTTTTTTTTTTTTTTTTTTTTTTTTTTTTTTTTTTTTTTTTACTCAGAACCCTATCTAATGGCCTTTGAAGACTTTATTTAAAGGATGTGATGCAATAAATATAAAACATGGAAGCAGCAATAGTCAATGACTCTACTGACTCTTACTTTGTTTATTTTTTTTACTCTGTGTGCACTACACACGTTTTTACCCTTGGCAACATGTTGAACTAATAGAACATAGATTCTAAGTAAGTACAAATTAATGGCAAAAGTATGTGTGCGGTTACAGTGTAATAACACACACAATGTCAGAACATCCACCTGAGGGAGAGGATTAAACTGTGACTACCTCAACCAAAGGCAACAAGTCTACAACATAGCTAAGGGAATCATAACACTGTACAAAACCACACAGTTTCTCAGATTTAAAAGAATTGTAATATACTCTTAAGCCACTTATTTCTGAGCTCTAATATATTGTTTGCAGCAGTACTTCAATTCACCTGTGTGTAAACATTCAGTTTCCAGAGCCAATAGAAGAAGTTCTTTGTCATAGGAGTGGTTCTGATTTTTGGGCTACCAGGATTCAGGTTAGTGAGTTTCAAATCTGGACATAGATATCCACTTTGATTTATTTCAGAATGAGTTCTGAAAAATTACGAAATGGAACAATGACTCATAGTACCTTAACATTTTATAATTCTATGGCAGTGGTGAAACTCTTAACAGGTTCAATAAACTAATTTAGGACCTGCTTGGTGTAAAAATAAATCATTTTTTGGGGTCTTAGTGTCTTTGCTTATATTGCAAGCTGTAAACAGTACACTGTACTGCACATAGGCAATGCCAGCAATCACTGTCTTCAGACTATAACTTTGAGGCACCAAATTCTGGTTCCCTTGTTTCTTGCTTATTGCCAGTTTTAAAATCACTACTATGATCCAGTATTAGCACTAAACTTTCGTTGAATTAATTTAATCTTCATTTATTCAACTTGTTTTTCATAATCCATTTAGGATGCCATGGAGATGACCAAGATATGCAGTTGTTATTTATACCACAAAAGAACAACAAAAACAAAACAAATCTGTGATCTGAGTAATACACTGCTTAAAGAATGTGACGGTATGATGTATGTTTACAAGCAGGCTGAAAAACGCATGGTTAACCACTGTTAAACTTTATTTTGTTTTGATGCCATCCTCTGTGTATAACAAGGGCAAAGTGCTTAAGTTATGATTTAATGATCCTGTTGTAAAATATAGTTATAAAAATAATGGCCTTACTTGATGCAGTACATGTATTAAATATGAAATCGAAATTATATTATTATTATTATTATTATTATTATTATTATTATTATTATTGTTATTATTATTATATATGTGTAATATGTGACCTTCATATGTTTATTAGCGTCTACGGGCCCTTTGCAAAAAGTATCCTGATAATGTTATTTTTCTCTTCCTATCGATTCAACCAAAGTCCTCACAGAATAAAAAGAAAAGCACAGAGCATACAGGATGCATTTATCTACTGGGGTCTATTATTCACTGTCCTCAAGCACACCTGTTTTATTTATTAACCTTAAAGTATATGGCTACACATTGCTTGTGTGCTTGTCTGTGTGGCAGGATGCCCAGCTTATTATAATGGAGGTACATGCTTGGCACTGACTCATAATCCTTTCCCACATTTTAACACCATGTCCACAGTTATGGCTGCTTGTCATCACGCTGTCCACAGGGTACACTTGCCATGAGAACTAACTAACTCTAATTCTCAGTAAGGGGTGGGCAGAGTTGGGTTTCACATTAAAGCCAAAACCTGGGGCTGGATTTATTGATTTTGTTAAGCTTTTGAACCATGTGCAAAGTTCTAAAGGTATGAAAACTTAGAACGGTAACTCCAAGATTGAGGCACAGTTCTGAGGGATTCAATGGAATATTTAGTGTAGAATGAGTAGATAGTTTTGGCCTGATCTTGACTGAAGCCGTCTTCAACCGACATTGATTAAGGCCAGGTGATGAAAGTCTGAAGATGATTTTGTTAAAAAGAAGGGGGGACTTTTTGGAAAGGTGTTCTCAGACTTCATGAGATTGATTAGCCAACAGGATTTAACAAAAGGTGCCCAGCCTCACCTCTAGAATTACCTCCAAACTTTTATCTGCATCCAATAAACCTAGTTTAGCATTTTTAAAATTTCATTTTGGAAAAAGAAAATGAAGCTAACTTAGCTCCTGATCCAAAACTCTAGTATATACTAGTAAAATCCTCCAGTATAAATCCTTTAGTATATATTAGTAGTATCAGCACACATTGGCAATATGGAAGGGCCTCTATTGTAAATAAAAAAAGGAAAGTTTTGAAAAACATTCTACAATAACACTGTACCATGGAATTGTGCTATAATTCATATCTTTAACTAATTGAACATTTCCCTAGTCTCCCTGAAGCCACAGGTGATTTTTTTTCACATTTAATTTGTAATTCTCATAAAGTAAGTAAAAAAAAAACATGATCTTAACTCTCTATGTTTAAATGTTTAAATGTTTCATTTAAACACCCTCTCAGGACAAGATATTGAAGGTGAAACATTTCCTTGGCTTATATTCACCCTAACGGGAAGGACATTGGGTGAGAATTTGCCTGACAGGGTGAAGACTAGTCTCAGACAATTCTCTCCTTGGGCAAGTTTTAGCTGGGTTGATGTCTATGTTGTAACACCAGCTTGTGTATTGCCATAAACCCAGCCACTTGGCAGCCTTTAAAATGCCAACCAGATTCTTTAAGAATCCCATTGGAAAGACTAGACTCACAGCAGCACAATGTTCACAGCAGCACAATGTTCTTTATTTAGTTGTTGTTAATCATGAATGAGAATCTCATCCCAGGCTGCATTTGTGTGCATCATTCAAGGCCACAAGATTTTATTTGTGCAAAACATAAATTTGTGTCTATGGTCATAACAACCTGAATAGCTGTCATGCTTATATGGCACATTTACCATTTCTCAGAAGCATTTGGGATGGTTTGAAAAAGATTCAGCATTTAGCAAAATAAAGAAGGTTTATTACCATAAATATTGGATAGAAAATGCAGGTTTCGTGTGTGTGTGCTTGTTTTCACTTCATCAATTGTATTTATTGAAAATAAATAAAGGAAGGTATATGTTTACTTTCTGCCTTATGGCAGATGCTAACTCTAACCCCAAAACAAGGGGTGTTATTAAACATAAATAAATTAAGTTGCACACAAATTCAATTACACACCAGCTAGATAATGAATACTAATTCTACCCAATGAGTCACTTTTTACAGTATAACTGTTATATTCATATGGTTGTTGAATGACTTTTTTTATTTGCTTACCATTTGTACATAAAGATGTATGTAGACATATAGAGCACATTAGGAGAATAAAAAGGAGGGTATCCCTTTGTTTCTCCCTAAGGTTTAAGCCCACTGCTTGCTGTGAGAATATCTTGTTTAATGTAACAATTTTATATATTTTTATTCTGGCCAAACAATACAAAATAAAAAACCTAAGCTATGCTTTATCAATCACTGCAGTTCTCATTGAATCACCAAAACACTGATGTTAAAATTTGGGGTTAGGTTATCAACTAGAAAAAAACTATGTAAGGCACTTTGTAATTGTAATATTAGTTGCAGATTGAGTGGTGAACAACCATTGTCAGCACTTTGATTCAGGGGACACAGTGACAAGAGAGAGATAAAAAAAAAAAAAAACACAACAGCAGAGTATTATTTCTGCATCTGATCTTCCTCAAAGCCATATCATCTTTCACAAGACGTCCTTGTGCGTTAAGTAACAATTAGTTACAGTATCTATGCTTTCAAAACACAGACTTTCAGCCGTTCTCTTGGAAGAGTCTGATCATCAGTTTTTGTTCCATCAAGATCCCTTCAACTCACACTGATGGTGGAAATTACCTAATAAGCAGATTTAAAAACCTCTGACATTTTAAAATAGCTATTATTCAAAAATGTGATGCATACAGGTGATCTTTGACTTTTGTGAAATAATTGGATTGTAGATTGTAGACTGCAGATGGAACCGACAGCTGCCCCAGTTTGACAATGGAACAAGATCTGATAGAGTTGAAGAATGAATTCAGGATATACATAGGGATTTAGAAAATTCTGAACTTTCCTCCATCAGTCAGGAAGTCCCATAACTGACACTACCTCATGGTATATGAGCGCAGAACATTCAAAGAGCATATATTCAAAACCAAACAGTGGAGAGTTAAATACTGAAAATCTGAAATGTAAGGGTTTAAAAGAGGTTCCTAATCACAGTGAAACATGCCTAGAAGGCAGTAAATTGGTAGCTGACTGTAGAAGTTATAAGCTACCAGATGGCACTGCCCTTTAATCGGGGTATTATTGCTTAGTTTTATCATTGCAGCTTTATCAGGGACGACAGTGATTTAACTAATGCTGAAACAGTGCAGGGACTTTTTGTTTTTAGAAATTTATTTGTTTTGCTTTGTTTTTGCTGAAGCATATTGTGCAGCAGCTCTTATTGAATGATAACACAAGCTGAATTGCTGAACTTCATAATGAAATGCCAACTTGCACAATTAAACTACTTTATTTTGAGTGATGGATCTAAGATTAGTGCTAATCGGGTCATGTGGTTAGGGAGTGAGGTGGTGGTGGTTAGGGAGGAGGTGGTGTGATTGGATAGTGAGGTGGTGGTTGGGGAGTGAGGTGGTGGTGGTTAGGGAGTGAGGTGGTGGTTAGGGAGTGAGGTGGTGGTGGTTAGGGAGGAGGTGGTGGTGTGGTTGGGGAGTGAGGTGGTGGTTGGAGAGTAAGGTGGTGGTGGTTGGGGAGTGAGGTGGTGGTGGTTGGGGGGAGTGAAGTAGTAGTAGTTGGTGAGGAGGTGATCATTTGAAGCATGGCAGGACTGCGTTTGTGATGTAGGTTTATATATCTAATATGTTAATGGGAACTTGCCAGCAAGTGGCTTGTAGTTTGACCAATGAATAAATGTGATGCACTAGGATCTATATTAATGATACTATAGATGTCCTGCCTGAAAACCTCGCAATTAATTTTTTTCTGATCCCATTGCATTTTTCTGTGTAAACACTGGGCAACTCACCCTTTGACATCGCCTCTCTAGCATAAGGATGGGCCCTCTCAGAACAACCTTGTAAAGTGCATTTTAAATTGTTATGTTTTGGGTGCTTTGAGCTGAAATGATCCAGCCTGCTGTCTACATGCTGGTGATTTGTAAAACCTAGTTGCACTCTCCTCACAGTCAGATAGCCGGCCTGCTCTGCCTTGGCAAGTGTCCATGCTGCTTGTTTACGGTGCTGTGAAGAAACCATGGGAAGAGAGTGACCTGGGCTGTCTCTAGCAGTTAATCACCAGGCCTGGAGCTGAAGAGAAGGCTGGTGCAGCACTTTGGAAGGAACCGCACCAACAGAGAGCAATGAATGTGCAGGCTTGATTAGATAGTTAGAAAACCCTTTAGATGGTCTCTGATTACACTGTATATTTCACTGGGAAAAAAAGCCTGAAGATTTATTGTGGGTTATTTATAACACACACACACACATCCTCAAAAGTATTTTTCTATTATTAGCATCATCAACCAGCTTTAAAATGTTAATGTATGACAAGGCCATATGAAAAAAAAAAAAAAAAAAAAAAAAAAAACTCTATACAATGAATGTGTACATAACAATAATCTTCTGTTTTTTTCCATTTAGGTTTTAGGACTACCACCACACACTATAGATGAGGCAGATAGGTATTGTTGCTACCTAAAATCACTAAATCATCAAAATAACTTCAACATTTTAAAAAAATACAGACTTTTCCCACTTTTATGGTGGTTGACTATTTTTGCTTAAATGGCTAATTCAAGTCTCTTCAAGGGGACATGCAAATTATCCAGTACAGCAAGGAGTTGTGACCTCAAGGACATTGAGGAGAAATAATATGACCTACAATACATTGCTGTCTAGTCGTTCATTGCAATTTATGCTGGGTCTTATGTCAACCTTACCCATCAAATGATAATCACCACCCTGACCCAGAGCCACTGTCTCCTGGCAACAAAACTGGATATCACTAGAGTCGGGATGAAACTGTCTGCATTATCTTTATTATACTTCTTTGAATATAACACCTCATTGTTCTAATGACACCCCTATATCAATGCATTTTAATAAACTCAAACCAGCAATGGTAACACAACAGATGACCATGAATATGGATTAACAACATGTATTGGATCACGCTATTGAAATACCATTGGTATATCACAGAGTATCTCTAAAGTCATGATTAATTTCAATTAAAAGTGTTTTTAGTCCCAGCAGTCCCTGTGGTGACTCATCTAGTAAAGACACTGCCATCTGGAGTGAGCAGTGAGTCATCTGATCATGAGCTTGCAAGTTCAAATCCTGTGTGTGCTGTTGGCAATCTTGGCTAATGGCATTGCATCGGCCATTGCACTCCCACAGGCTTGGGAAGGTCTGGCACTCTAAAAGAAATACAATAAAGGTGTTATGTACATTAATTTTTATACAGTACTTGACTATTGCTAGAAAGAAAAACAATCAACAAATTAAAGCAGGATCAATATACAGTACCATATATGATTATTACATTTGATGGTGCTATATGATCTGCCCTTGATGCAATGCTAAGAAAATTTATCAACAAAACAGCCAATTTATTTTCACCTGAATTAACTGGTAAAATCAATTGCTATAAATAGTAATAATTTGCCCTCCTATTTCTTTCACAAAGAGAAACAAAACAACAGACTTGTAGCCTACGCAATTGTTATTTCTGCTTACAGTATGAAGACAAAAGCTAGATTGATTTTTAGGAAGATTGTATTCAGGATCCTGACATGTTTCTAAGATGCTGACCAATAAATAGGAAGATTGAACAATAATGTAGTGTCATGGTGATCATAATTATGTGGTAAAACATAATGAGACCTTATGGAATATTACTACCCCTGCACCAGCATGGCAAAAAGCAATAAAGAGAAACAAGCTGTCCACAATAAAGGAAAATGATAAACTGCACGCCTGTCTGTTGTGAAATACCAAGGCTTTTCCATCGTGTTATTCATTAATGTATCCATCAACTTTACAACTGTTAATTTCACCAGTTAAAGAAACAACCTAATAGTATATGGACAAGGATACATCTCTTTATTGTTTGCCCACTGAGAGAAAGTCAATACCCAAGCACACTTGATGTCAACATTCATTCCAAGTGTTGTATTTAACAATGATACAATGTGGATTTGATTTACACATATCTTTTACTCAAACCTTTTTTGGGAAATTAATAATTAATTGTTACAATAATAGTAACAAACTACATCAGAGTTTTATTTGATGCCTCAAATGTCTGCCTAAGGCATTTGCTACCAGTTTTAGATTTAAATTTAATTTTCCTTTTACAAAAAAATGTGATTGTTTTATTTTGGCGTAAACATCTTGATAGATCTGACCCACATTGTCATTGTGACCTACTTTTGGATGTCTTGGTAGAGCCGATAAAGGCTCTCCTTAGAGCTGACCAACTGGCTAAAACTTGAAACTTGTGACAACCAACAATGCAAACATCACATAAGTTCTATTCACTCAGTTCTAAGCATGAAGATCTACTATAGTCCCATGTGTTCACTTAAAAATCAACGCTGAAATATTATGTTGCATTAGTTGATGCAATGAATTTTTTCACTTACAGACTTGTTCCTGCCTTTCTTCAAGTTAACTAACTAAACTGGTGCCCTCCACAGTACAGGTCTGTATTTGCATTATAATAGTGAAGCAGTTTACTGCTAGCTCTTTCTCAGTCATCTTGAGGCAGAGGAAGTTAATCTGTTCCTCGTGTCTTAAAGAGGTAATAACAGATATCTTCCTTTGGCTGCTCAAGAGTAGCGTGCCTTGGTAGCACTTTACAATTACACATGTGGTAACAGCATTTGTAAAGTTGGTAATTGGGATGTGATGTGCACTTTGATAATGCAAATATCTGCCAGAATTAAAAAATACAAATAAATGAACTATTGTTTGTTAATTATAGCACATTCTGTGTTCAATAATTTTGAAAAAAATGCATTTAATCAATTCATGGTGGCAATTGGACTGTCAATCTTAAAACTAAAGCCATTCCATGCAAGAAGGAGAAGGGACTAGAACTCTAAACACTGTAGAATGCATAATGAAGAAGTTCAAGTTTTTAAGTAGTTGTATTTGACTTGAAAAAGGAGTTTATGTTGACTCAGAAATGTCTTCATCTAGACAATGTGGTGAAGCTATAAAAAGGTCAATAAAATGCTTGGCTATATAGTGAAAAGTGTTGCATTTAAATCAAGGGAAGTAATGTTAAAACTTTACAATGCATAGCAAGGCCTCATCTAGAATATTGTGTTCAGTTCTGGACACTACACTGCAAAAAGGATATTGCTGCTCTAGAAAGACTGCAAAGAAGAGCGACCTGAATTATTCCTGGTTTAAAAGGATGTCATGTGCAGACAGAATAAGAGAATTGAATCTATTCAGTATTTGTTTTAATTTATTTATTTATTTTTTTATAAATGTAGTCACTGACAATTTTTTAGCCCAGTTTTCTCCCCAATTTAGTATGCTCAATTATTATCTGTATCCTCGGCGCACCACTCGAAATCCCCCCCCCCCCTCGTCGACTCGGGAAACAGCGGCTGGAGCGCGCGTCCTCCGAAGTGTGCTCCTGCCAATCCGTCATTTTTCGCACTGCGGCTCCACAGCGATGCCACCAGACCTATAGCGCCAGAGGACAACACAGATCTGGAGGCTCCACCTGCAGAACCACAGGCACCCTATCGGCCACAGGGGTCGCTGATGTGTGGTGAGCCATGGATTCCCCTGCCGACCTAAGCCCTCCCTACCTGGGCACCGCCCCCTAAGATCTCCTAGTCGCAGTGAGCTGTGACATAGCCTGGATTCGAACTTGCGATCTCCAGACTATAGGGCACATCTTGCACTCTGTGCGGAGCGCCTTTACTGGATGCGCTACTCGGCAGCCGAATCTATTCAATCTTGAACAAAGAAGACTACACTGTGATCTGATTCAAGCATAAAAAATTATAAAAATGATGACAATGTCGACCCAGGGGACTTTTTTGACCTGAAAAAAGAAACAAGAACCAGCGGTCACAGAGAACTGTGGGAGTCTGGAACCAAATCCCCAGTAATGTTGTTGAAGCTGACACCCTGGGATCCTTCAGGAAGCTGCTTGATGAGTTTCTAGGATTAATAAGCTACTAACAACCAAACAAGCAAGGTGGGCCGAAAGGCTTCCTCTCGTTTGTAACCTTTCTTATGTTTTTCTTCTTATAACTGTCTGTGGTGATTTAATACACCCCATTGAAAAACTACAGATTACAGAGGAGCCTGAATTGGAATTAAATGACAACATATACTCCACAACACAATTTTAACCTAGTTGTTAAAAAATAAAAGTATTAATCTAAAACAAAACTAAAAAAACACTTCCATTCTAGTGTTGATCCTCATGCTTGGTTTTTACATAGATGACTGCTACAATTATTTTACCTAACAAGAGGTCTTCAACAGGTAAAAAGGATTCCTTTAAGAAGGCAAAACTTTTAAGAAAAAAATTCCACAGAAACCATTGTAAACAGTTCAATCAATATATCTATTATAATGTTTGGAATATGATTGATTTGATCTTTTACAGAAATTTTAGGTCAATGTTTTATTCTAAAATGTTTGGGTATGTTAATACATACAATACTTATTAATACATTTGATCATAGCTACCACAAATGTCACCTTCTAATTGGCTCTTGGCTTCACATTAGAAAACAATTGAGGATAGTTTGTCTGAGAATTGCAGTCGGGTATTGAAAGACTTCCAAGCTTGTCTCTTAAGACACCAGCATATTCTGAATTTGTTGCTAGCGTACTTGCAGACGCAGATTATTATTTTAATGGCTGCTACTGTAAAGATTTACTGCTTTTGGCCTTAGTCAATGACATAGAGCGGTGTGCTGCTGTTATGGGTGTCTGTAATTTACTGGTGAAAGAGTGGAGCAGACTGCTTCAGAGATGCTACTCATTGAAAACTACAGCTCTTTTCTTATATGTCTGACTACAAGCAACTTTCCTTGCTGTAAAACTCAAACACAATGCATTTGCATACTCTGAGATACTACTCATCAATGTGTGTTGGCCCCAAAAATGTCTTATTAATGGACGTTTTATGGCTGGGTTTATTTATGTGTCTTTTCTATGTTTACTGCTGGTACATTTCTGAAATGTTTATTAATTTTATTTTATACTGTTTAAAACAAACTCTATGAATTAACCAGTTATTTCTCCTGTTACCAAAAATTATTGATCTGGAGTTTGGATGTGCTGAGGCATCCTTTAAACTGCTCAAATGAAATTAAAGGACCGATGGGAATCACAGTATGCACTGTTTCTCTATTGCAATAAAATACAGTAATCACTTTTTTTGGTTTCTACAAGCTATGTGAACATTGTATTAAATCTTTTTTTTTTTATCTACTTCAATGTTGTTTTAAAAAACAAGAAATTATTGGATACATGGTTCTTTCTGGAACGTTTTGCACATCTGAATATATTGTATACTCACGCAAACACAACCCTTGCCTGTCTGTTCTATATCATGACAAAGCATAGGGATATTGCTGTTGAGCACACAAACATTTTTTATTTTGAAGGTTGTAAATTGTATGGTTTATCTTCAAGCGTAGCCCTGAGGCAGTTTGTTATAAAACACGGTTGTCTCTATGAATTCAATTTTTTCACCAGGCAATGTTAGCTCTTGACAAATGGAATGAGGTTATTGAGTCATAACTTAATTATTCATTGACTCTGGTTTTCTTTGTTAAGTCATTAATATAATAAAGATATCAAGGTTAAAGTGAGACGTTGGAGAATTTTTTTTAAAAATACAAAATATAATAATATGAAAACCAGAAAAAAGTGAATTATACATTTTTATTGAAATCCTGCATCTTTTTCAGAGGCTAAATGTTTAAATGTGTTATTTGACAAATATAATATTGTGTACAATCCACAATGTTTACCTGCTAATGTTGTTTTGTGCTGTCTCTGCAGGGTTTATTATTATTATTATTTAGCAGCGACATTTGTTAAAGTGTATTGTGAATTTGAATGTTTTTTTTTTTTTTTTTTTTTAATGGTGTACAACCCAAAACGTTTTGCTATCATGATAGGATAATTCCTAAATAACATTTTTGTAATGTAAGTTTTCAGTTACGCCAGGTTTTGTTTAAAATGGTGTGGGTTCCAGCAGTTTTCTACTCATTTTCTGACTGAAAAAAAACTTAACAAGAACAACAAAAACAACTCAGCAATTATAAAGATAATGACTCATTTTCATTTATTAAAATGTATTGTGTAATATATAAGAGCTGTAGTTCTTTTATTGTGTCAAAGTTTCTTTTATTTAGCAGTTCGTTGGCTCCCTCTAGGTGAGTCCTTGCGCAGGACTCGAGGGTGTGTGTCTGAAAATAATAATAATAAAATACTCCTACCCTAGTTCTTATATAGATGGGAGGACCGAAGTATAAATATCTTCTGCTTGTCAGACTCACACAACTAAGAAACACCAGCATCAAAACACTGTCAAAACGGGAGCTTGTAACAAGACGATGGATTGCTATGACGGCTGTCGGTGCAGCAATGACAAAAAACAAAGCAGTATCCTCTACAACATTTTAAAAAACGACAAACCCGCGCAACTACACAGACATCAGGGGACCATCCAGCGAGGTTGTGCCTGTGGATCGATGAAGAAAGTAGCCCTGAGATTCCCGCAGGTTACCTGCAAAACTGCCTCTGCTGTTTTAGTAAAGACGCTGAAGTTTATGAAGAACTTGCCTTGTTTTCAGGAACTACCAGTGCATGATCAGCTGGCTTTAGTCAGAAGTTGCTGGGCACCACTTTTACTGCTTGGTCTGGCACAGGACAGAGTTGACTTTGAGACCACAGAGACCCCAAAGCCCAGTATGTTACAGAGGATTTTAACTAGCGGGCAGGATAAGCCAGGAGACACGCACCGGCAAAATGATGAACAGCTTTCAACAACAGAGATCCAAGGCATTAAAGCCTTTCTAGAAAAGTGTTGGGCACTGGATATAAGTACCAAGGAATATGCTTACCTGAAAGGAGCCGTTCTTTTTAATCCAGGTTGGTGTTTTAGAACATAGATAGCACAACGCACCTGGGAAACACGCCCGTGTGAAGTGCTTTCAAGCTGCAAACAATTATTATTATTATTATTATTATTATTATTATTATTATTATTATTATTATTATTATTATTATTATTTAACAAAATACAATTAAATTGCAAACTTGTCTTTTTGCACCGTTGGTACATTTGTTTACGGTAATGGTGTGTGTGAAAAAAATAAAAAAAAAAAAAAAAAAAACAAACAAACAAACAAACAAAAAAAAAACACAAAAACTTGTAGTCACCACTTACTGTTTAATTATTGTCATAGTTATAATTAGAATTACAATACTATTACTAATACTACTATGATGATTATGACTGACTAATACGACCTAACAGAATAATAATAATGTAATAATAATAATAATAATAATAATAATAATAATAATAATAATAATAATAATTTCCACTTGCTTATCCTGTATTCTATACATGCCACACTTCAGGATAACTGATATGATCAAATTGCAATTACCAAAATAGAATAAATGGAATCAATTATAACATTATGGATCAGCGGGCCCTGTTTCCCTTTGTTCAGTAATAATAGTAAGGATACACATGCTATTATCACTCTTTCTGTAAATACACCAGTTTCATATTTTTAACACATAAGGAAGGGAAGTGGAAAAATTCAGAATAAGATCTCCTGTGGATTAAAATGTAATCTTGTAATAAAAATACATATTTATTCATTTATTTACTATCACATGTGTTTATCATTATATTAAACTTTAGATAAAAATGAAAAAGCTACTTTAACTTATACAAACATACAGTGCAACATAAAATCATTTTAGTGATGTCTGTGTTTCTACTGAACGTTAGTTTACCTATCCTAAACCTGGTTCCCTGAAAGAGAAGATGGCCACCAAACATTGATTACACTATGTAACACAATTTTTGTTCCTGGATAGTAAGTGTTATTTCCTAATTACTTATGCCTCAAAAGTATAGAAAATGGCTATTATTCCCCACAAACTTTGTATATCACTATTTCCAATGGGAAAATGGGCAAATGTGTGTGTTTTCGTTCACATAACGTCAGAAAAAAAACAACATATGAATCCAAATTAACATGTATTTATACTAAAGTAATACAAAGATGACTACAAAAGATTTAGAAATGAGTAGTTTTTCGAGATTTACAATTATACTGTAAATGCAGTATAATCATAAATCTCGAAAAACTACTCACTTCTAAATCTTTTGTAGTTACACAGTGTTATGAGATACAATCCTGCCTATTGGTAGGTGTCACTGACCTCTTTCTATCAAAGCTGCCGATAGGCCCTCTCCCCTCAGTGACTCCCTCTGTCCCACCTCCCGAGGGTACTTAACCGTCACGCTGGGGAGACTCACTCTCTTTTCGCAATGAAACCGTGATGTCGACTGATGCGACCTCGCGGTATGTGGCTATCTTCCCTTTCAGGGAACAAGGTTTGCGGTAGGTAAACTAACATTCCCTTTCAATCCGAATATGACCAGCAAAACATTGTTATGGGAAACGTGTACCAGAGCCGTCACAAGGGAGAAAAGAACGGCAGCATATGAGGGACGCTAAGTCCTGCCTGACCAAGGTCAGCGGTGTGAGCGTGCAACCTCGAGGACCTTAGTGCCCACAGAGGGCAATGAGGGATCTATCACATTCAGGCGATAGAACCTGGAAAAAGTATGCGGGGTAACCCGGGTAGCCGCATCACAAATCTCAGCTATGGAGGCACTTCGAAAGTGGGCCCATGACGTAGCCACACATCTCATGGTATGTGCGGCTACCTGCCCAGGTGGGGGTAAGCCAGCACCATCATGCGCAGTCAAGACTGTGTCTACAATCCAATGCCACAGTCGCTGCTTCAAAAGGGGCTGTCCCAGGGTCCGTGTTCCATGGCAGACAAACAGCTGGTCAGATTGACGCAGCGCTCTCGTCCTATCCACATAACATCTCAATGCCCGTACCGGGCAGAGAAGGTTCAACTTTTTATCCTCCTCTGTAGCACATAGTGGAGAATGAAAGGACTCCAGTTCCACAGACTGATTCATGTGGAAGGCTGTAACCACCTTGGAGAGAAAAGCAGGGCTTGCACGCAGTGACACTCTACTACTATCATCCCAAATACGCATGCAAGAGCTATGCACAGACAGTGCCTGTAGCTCACTAACCCTCTTTGCAGAGGTGAGAGCCAAGAGGAAGGCTGTCTTCATGGACAGGTGCTTCAACTCGATGGAGTATATAGGCTCAAATGGGGCCTGCGTGAGAGCCTCCAGTACAATCTCAAGGCTCCATTCGGGGAGAGTAACCCTCCTAGGAGGGTGTAATCGCCTAGCGCCTCGAAGAAACCGGGTAGCCAGAAAATGCGCGCCCGGGGACACTGAGTCAACGGAGGGCATGACAAGCAGAAATAGCTGCTAGGTAAACCTTCAGTTTGGAAGATGATCTACCAGCCTCAAGCAGATCTTGCAGAAACTGCAAGATGACAGGCATTGGACAGGCCCAGCCCTGTGGCGTAACAGCGCTCTCCGAAGCAAAAATGGGTGAAAACACACAATTCTTAACAATAATACTTACTGTACTAACATGGACAGACAGAGAGAAGCAGCCTGACATGCAGAGCGAGCAGGTGCTGCTAGTTAGAGACAGAATAAAAAGCTACAAATGTAAAACTACTGTTTTCGGGAAAAGTGGTGAAGGCCAGCTTTCAGCATGAAGTGCAGGGGAACTAGTAGAAGAAAAAGGCTCAATGCAACACAGAGAGGTCTTACCGTACCAATCTTGAGAAGCGAAAAGAGAGCGAGTCTCCCCTGCGTGACGGTTAAGTACCCTCAGGAGGCGGGACTGAGGGGAGAGGGCTTATCGGCAGCTTTGATAGAAAGAGCTCAGTTACACCTACCAATAGGCAGGAGTGTATCCCATAACAATGTTTTGGTGGCCATCTTCGAATTGAAAGGGAACCATGTTGACCAAATTGGACTTAAGTTAATGGTGCTAATCTTGTATTTGCAGATGTACCAGGGCTGCGCCGTCTACATTATATCCACTGTCTACAAAGTGAAGCACAGCAAGCACTAAATGAATATGTAAAGATTATTCACAGAGAAGACCATACAAGATCTGCCAAAGTGATGACTGCACTTTCCATGCTGAGACTCATTAATGGTAATGTCATTGCAGAACTGTTCTTTAGACCCATCATTGGTGAAGTCAACATGGATGACCTGTTGCTGGAGGTGTTCTATGCCAAATAATAGTATTATTACTGAACAGTAACGAAGTACACTTAAAAACAACTGCAACCTTAAAACAAACATAGCAATGTTTTGATGAAGTTATACAGAAAAACTGTTTGTGTTGGTAGTACAGTTTGTGCCACAATATAACATAATCAATGCTGTCCTTAATCAATAATTTGTAACAAACGGTGTGTATTTCTTAATCCAAATATTTCTGGATCAGATCTGTTAAGAACTTTAAGTTCAATTTGCACAGAGTTTTTTTGTGAAAAAAAGTTACAGACCAGTGACCGAATTAGCTTTTTTGAAGTAAAATAATTCTGTGTTCATTTTCATAGGTTTTTACATTGAAATGGGGGTATAATAACTGCACATTGCTTAACTTATTTGTTTTTAAACATACATTATTTTTGTATAAGTTATGTAATAGTAAAAAAAGAAAACTATTTTCAATTTTTAGTCCTTTGCAGTGTATTTGTAAAACACCAATCTCTAAATATTTGGTCTGTATGGAAAAACAAATTGATAATTTTAGAAATCATGCAGCCGTCACTATGTAGTCAAGCAGCTCTCATGCCTACATTTAGTTGATATCAATTCAAAGATACTTATTTAATTAAAAAAAAAAAGAACTTTACTGTATATATACATTTTAATTACATTCAATATTAAGCTTCATACAGTACCTGGCAATACTCCCTCCTCGAAGGTAAAGATTGAATTAATTAGATTGAGTGGCTGCATGAAGAGACCATTTTTTATTATTGCTATTAAGAGTTGTTGTTTTTGAAATGTTCAAATCCACAAGTTTCTTTTATTAATGCTTGTGTCCAAAAATCTGGGTTACTCTGGAATCCTGTGTGTAAGTTATATAAGTTACCAGCATCACATTCTGAAGAACAAAGGTTTTATATAACTACTTCAGTATAATACCAAAGGGTTCAAAAACAATCCACACTGTGGCTACCCCAATCATTATTTTGCAAAATTTATGTTTGAATAAGCAAATTTCAAGTTTTAGTTTAATAGCTAACGTACTGTGTTAACTCCTTTGTTCTCATTAAAAACCCTCTTAGCCAATGAAAGTCTACAATTCACAAACATTTCATATCTTAGTGTCAGCTGACACGTTTCGATTCTTCTGTTCATCACCCAAAGTGTGAATCCAATTTTTCTCACCCCCTACCTCACCTAATCACACCCCTTACAATGCCGAACCAGGGCCGACAACAGACCTAGTCCTGTACAATGGGTGAGTTTACCAAAAAATGACTCAGCGATGTATTTTTAGTAATGTTACTACCGTATTCCTGAAGCAGAAATGGGGCTGCCACAGGGTTTGATTTAATCCAGGCCACAGTAAACTGTATTTACCCTATTTTGAATCAAGTGCCAGGGTCTATTTTCTGAAAGGACTGACCTAATTGTAGCAGTAAATAAAATAACACGAGCTGTTACATCATTGTTATGAGTAGTTTTTTTTTACAGTTTTATACAACTGAAATTATGGTAACACTTTATTTCAATAGAACAACATGTAACACCTTCATCAGGCTACATAACATTATATAACTATATGCATAATTCTTCATCACCACTTTGAAACCTGACATAATGTGCATATAAGTATTTATAACATGTTGTCATAAGAAACCAAAAGCACAGTACAGTAATTGAACAGTCACAATATCTGTGACTAATTGGGCTTAGCATTTTTTAGATATTGATTATTAAATAATGAAATTATTTTTGCGGTGTTATAGTAACAAAAGGTTATTCTTCTCGGCATCAATGCTTTCTGACACATATTGCCGACGCTGATTCATAGAGGCATTGCAGTTCCTTTTCCAAATCTGTTTTTTAAACCCTATTCCATTTAACCTGACTTGCTGCAACATTCAACAAGGAAGTCGTTCTGTGTTCATTGTTATATGTTGTTACATTGAAATGGAGGTATATTCACTTCAAAGGAGTCTGCATTTGGTTTTAAAATACATTTTTTTGTACAAGTTAAATAATAATAAAGAAAACTATTCTTGATCTTTAGTCAGTTGTGTTTTTAATGTTTTGATCTCTTTTTTGTTGTTGGTTACACACTATTGCAAACTATAATTTTAACAACGTATTTTGACAAGACCTCTTGTCACTGGCACTGAAAAGCCTTGATTGTCACTTCTGTGTCTTTAATTATTTTACCATTTTCTTCTAGTTCTTCAACACAAGGGTATTACATGTTGATTTAAAAATGTGTATTATATCACCAGTTCTCAATATCATCTTCAATTTGAAACTGATTTATTTATTTTTTTTTAGTTTTTTGTTTTTTACTTTTCTTAACCTACTTTGGCAGGAGGTTACAATAAGCCTGTATAATATGCTGGTAAGACCGCACTTAGAGTACCGTGTCCAGTTATGGTCACCACAGTACCAAAGGGAGAATGTGGTCCTGAAGAGAGTCCAATGAAGAGCAACCAGGTTCATCCCAAGGCTTAAAGGATGCGCTATAAAGAACTTAATATATTTAGCCTATAACAAGGAATAATTAGGGGGGGAGGGGGGGATTACTGAAGTCTTAACTCTTAAAAGAAGATGACGTAGTTAACCCTAACCAGTACTTTATGCGCAGTACAGAAACGAGGACCAGAGTACATCACCATGGCAACCTACAGTAGACTGTGTTATACTTATAATATGGCACATCCCTTAAAAAACATGCCTACGCTGGCCACCTACAGTAGTCCGTCTCACACTTCACATGAATCCCACCTATTATTTTACATTCTGTATATAATCACACAATGAAAACATGAGTGATGCTCCAAGTTTTTTTGCTGACATCAAGACAATAACAATCCTTCAGAAGAGTACAAGAAAGAGCATCATCCATTCACTTTCATGTTGACAAAAAGTTACCAGTGCTGGCAAAGACATCCAATAGCCAAGAATACTATTCATCCTATAGCTAGAGGCATTTTGATTTATGAGGTCAAAACTTCCCATGTAGTTATTTTCAGTCAAGTAGATAAATGTTTTGGCTAAGGCCTTCATCAATTTAATGAGATGTACACCTTTGCATTTATGGAGTGACTGATGGTATGGATAAATAAGCTTATGCTTATTGTGTATATTCCCTTTATTTAAGATATTGTTTACTGTAATTATGTGGCTAGGACCAAGATGACATTACACAAGTTTGCTGGTAAATTGTTAAAGAGAACTAACAACTTGTTCTAGTTATGTAGCGTGTTCTATTTAAACACAATCCCCTTTCCTCCACTTCTGCAATGCAGCAGAGAAGGTCACAGGCTACTCTGAAAGAAGAACACATGGTGCAGGCATGCTCAATTTGCATTGACAATCTGCACAGTGTATACTGGGTATCAGATATCAGTACTGATCCTTTTAAAATGGAAATGCTTACTCATTTAACAGCACTGATCAGAAGGTATTCAATGACAGATCAGTGAACTGCTTTGCAAACTGTTGGTCTTTCTTAAACTGCTAGTGTAATAACGATCATGATATTATTATATTAAGGGCAGGGCATACATGACTTTCTAATATGTTCATTTTATCATGTACCTCCAACTGAAAGAAACAACACAAAGCATGCCTGAATATAGTATAAATCACCTTGAAGTTTATGTAACTGAAGCGGGTACATTTATGGTAGAATATAATAATATTTTTTAATTAAAATAAGGAACTACCATTCTGTACGGACAATCGATGGATAAATAAGGATATTTTAAGGGATAATGAATCATAAAAAAATGTTGTAGAAATTATGAAAATGATGTAAGGTATGTATCAAAAAAAAAAAAAAGAAGTAGAAAGATAAATCAAAGCTATTCCTGAAGAGGGCAGTATTTACTTATAAAAAAAGAACTAGATAACAAATGCATGATGCCTAATACAGTACTGACTGACAGCACCCTTCTTTGAAATAAGGAACAACTACATAAAAATTCCTTTAGCTTTAGGGGTGTATGTTATTTTACTTTAAAATCTATCAACCTCAGTACTGCTGACTTGTGTAACAGACTGTGCTCTTGATGGAAGGTATGAAGGTAATTATGTGAATGGCCCGGAATGACGGTGCAAATGGCAACCCAGCAACCCAAGGCAATTAACATTTTCATCCAGTATCGGAATTACACAGCTGAGCTGACAGAGGCCAGCTGGACTCTTCAGGCCCAAGCAGCCTAAGGCTGGGGAGAATGTGGATGGTAAGTGTCTTGGTGAGTGTACAAAGAAGCACATCGATGTAGAAGTGATTACTCTGGAGTACCCTTCACTGGCACAGTGAGGCCCTCACGAAAAGCTGTAAACACAGTACAGTACAGTGCCACTCCACACTCATGAATGTAATACTCTCCCAATCCTTAAGCATTTTATGAAAACAACAAACCTGTAAAAGAATAGGTTGGAACATTAAGGGATTGTAGGAGGACTGTAAATTTTTTTCTTCTCATGTAGCTATTAAAATCTCTAAATCAAGAAGAGATAATATAGGGAAAGAAATAAATCTCCAGACTTGGTGACAAGGGAAGAAATCTGCAACAATAAAAGGCTCTGTACCGAAAGACTAGAAACTTGTGACAACATTTTAAAAGGTAAATAAGACAGACCCAGGTAATACAGACTCATTATAGTAATGAATATAATGCACATCTCATGTATAATAGATGCAGCCTAAGTTACATGCCTAATACGCCATGCACAGCTCTTGTATACAAGTACAATGTACTCAAATACTACAGTATGAAGTGAGTATATAGTACTAACATTTAAAACTTGGCAGACACATGGCAAATGGTATTTAACAGAGAAAAGTGTAAGGTACTGCACACAGGCAATAACAATGTGCATTATAAGTATCATATGGGAGATACTGATATTGAAGAAGGAATCTATGAAAAAAACTTTTCTAGGACCTTACGTTGACTCAGAAATGTCTTCATCTAGGCAATGTAGGGAAGCTATAAAAAAGGCCAACAAGATGCTCGGATATACTGTATTGTGAGAAATGTTGAATTTAAATCAAGGGAAGTAATGTTAAAGCTTTACAATGCATTAGTAAGACCTCATCAAGAATACTGTGTCCAGTTCTAGTCACCTCGCTACAAAAGGGATATTGCTGCTCTAGAAAGAGTGCAAAGAAGAGTGACTAGAATTATTCTTGGTTTAAAAGGCATATGTGACGGGGAACTTCCGTCTATATGAACATGCTTGGAACTGGCAGGGAGGGGGTTAAATTTCTCCCTGCCAGAAAAACATGTGAGAATGTGGCTGGAGCCCTAATTGAATAATTCTTGATTAATTGGGCTCCAGCCACAGGGGATAAAAGCCAGGGGAGAGGCCCTGGCTGGCAGTGGGAGTAGTGTAGTCCTTTGTTTGAGAGTTTGCTTTTATGTTGGAGAGTTTTTATTTAAAATTAAAGGAAGACCTGGAACTGACTATTTATTTTTGTAAGTTCATTTTGATTATTTATTTTTGAACCTCTTTTTGTTGGCCCTTGTGCCTGTTTATTTGATTATTTTCGTTTAATAAAGAACTTTATTTTTGCCTTTAATCTGTCTCTGAGCCTCAATCCACTTGCCAGCCTGTCACAGCATGTCATATGAAGACAGGCGAAAATAATTATCTATTCAGTCTTGAACATAGAAGACTATGCGACGACCTGATTCAAGCATTCTAAATTCTAAAAAGTATTGACAATGTTGACCCAAGGGACTTTTTTGACCTGAAAAAAGAAACAAGCACCAGGGGTCACAAATGGCATTCAGAACAGAAAATAGGAGGCACTTTTTTACACAGAGAATTGTGAGGGTCTGGAACCAACTCCCCAGTAATGTTGTTGAAGCTGACACCTTGGGATCCTTTAAGAAGCTGCTTGATGAGATTCTGGGATTAATAAGCTACTAACAACCAACAAACAAGATGGGCTGAAAGGCTTCCTCTTGTTTGTAACCTTTCTTATGTTTTTCTTCTTATAACTGTCTGTGGTGATTTAATACATCCCATTGAGAAACTGCAGATTACAGAGGAGTCTGAATTTGAGCTTCTAAGCTACTAACAACCAAACGAGCAAGATGGGCCGAATGGCATCCTCTCGTTTGTAAACGTATGTTCTTATATGTAATGTGTATCCTGTAATGTGCTATCGTAAAGCTTTTCTTAATGGGTGCTGCTCTGAACCAGTTCTTTCAGTATTTCACCTCCTAGATTTTCTAGAGTTAATTTTGGAGGCCATAACTTCAAGGCTAGAGCAGCTTTTTATGGAATTTGTTGCCCGTAGAAATTAGAGTCTCCTCTAGCCTCTTGAAATTTAGGAAGCAACTCAAAACCTGGCTATTTAAAAGAGCAGTTGAATAAGCTAAGAGAGAACTATAGCTGCCTTATGACTGGACAATCATGCGTAACAATGAGATATATTTTAATTTCATGTTTTATTTCTATTATGATGTTTTCTTTTTAATTGTATTATTGGTGTAGAGTTTTTAAAGTCTTAATGTTTTGTACAGTGCTTAGATGCCTGGTGGCGAGTGCCACTGTAAGAAATTCCTAAATAAAATAAATAAACCTGTAAACATACAGAAATTTGACTAAAATTTGTCAAAGTGTAAAAAATGTATTGTAATTTAACATCCATAACAAGTAAAATGCTAACATATGTATCTATTTATTTTATTTAGTATAGTACAGTCAATAACACAGCTTATGGTTTAATTTGGAACAAAAAAGATACAAAAATAATACAACATTATATATATATAAGTCTACACCCCCTTGAAATTTTTTAATATTTTGTTGTGTCAGTGCCTGATGCATTTAAATTTGGATTTTTTTCCACTTATCTACACACCATACTCCACACTGTTAAGGGGAAAAAAAATGTTATTGCGAAAAAAATATGTATATTAAAAGTGCAAAACTGAAAGATCATAATTGGATAAGTCTCCACCACCCTGAATTAATACTTGGTGGAAGCACCAATTACAGCTGTGAGTCTGTTGGGATAGGTCTCTTCCAGCTTTGGCAGTATTTGACCGTTCGTCTTTACAAAACTGTTCAAGCTCTGTCAAGTTCCTTGGGGAGCGTTGATGGACAGCAATCTTCAAGTCATGCCACACATTTTCGATTGGATTGAGGTTGAGGTTCTGACTGGGCCACTCAAGGACATTTACTTTTTTTATTCCTTAGCCACTCCAGTGTATCTTTGGCTATGTGCTTTGGGTCATTGTCATGCTGAAAGGTGAACGTCCGTCCCAGTTTCAGCTTTCTTGAAGAGGGCAGGAGGATTTCCTCAAAGACTTCTCTGTACATTGCTCTGTTAATTTTCCCTTCTATCCTGACAAGTGCCCCAGTCCCTGCCGATGAGAAACATCCCCATACCATGATGCTGCCACCACCATGCTTCACAGTAGGGATGGTGTTTTTTGGGTGATGCGCTGTGTTGGGTTTGCGCCAAACATAACGCTTTGCATTTAGGCCAAAAATTTCCCTTTTAATTTCGTCAGACCAAAAAAAATTTTGCCACCTGGCTACAGAATCTCCTGAGTGTTTTTTTGCATACGTCAAACTAGATTCAAGGTGGGCTTTCTTGAGTAATGGCTTCCTTCTTGCCACCCTACCATACAAGCCAGATTTGTGGAGCGCTTGGGATTGTCACATGCACACTTTGACCAGTTTTGGCCATAAAAGGCCGTAGCTCTTGTAAAGTTGCCACTGGCCTCTTGGTAGCCTTTCTGATCAGTTTCCTTCTTGCTCGGTCATCCAGCTTGGAGAGATGGCCCGATCTAGGCAGGGTCTTGGAATTCGAAATTAAACAGCTCACTGAAGAAAAGAACTGGTGGTAGCTTTAATGTCTGCAACGGCATGTAGCATGGCTCTGTGATGCTGCAGCATGAGGGAGGTATACAGATAATGGAACAGGCTGCAGAAATACAGCAGCAGTCTGTGAAACGACATTAAATTCAATGGGCAGTAATGAACTGCTAAAACCCATAAGAACACTGCAGTGATTAATGTGGTGCAGAGGGGGAACGGAATGGAACAATGGGCAGGCCAAAAACAACCAATAATAAAGCAAGCAGTTCATAATTGCCATCAAACAACAGCAGTTCCAGCTGTTACCTGAATGAAACTGGGAGTTGAACCTGAATATGACATTAAAAAACATTTGAAGACAAATCATCTACTAAGACGATTAACCCAGAACAGGAGCTGTAGTGTTTAAGCGATGGCTACATTTCTCTGAAACAGTGACCTGCGAAACCCTTCTTGGATTTGGATATTTGGAAAGCAGCTGAATAATTAATTAGCAGCCTGGGAACTTGAGCGCCTGAAACATGTGAAAAAAAAATAATAATAATTGTCTTACAAATGGTAGCAGTAGAAAAATCTTGGGAGTGCAGAAGATATAAAAGGAATGTATAAATTAACTGAAGCTGAGTGTGCAGAGAGAAAAACTGCAGTATGAAAAAAAAGGTCCAATTAATCAATCTTTCTCTGTTATGCATAACAAGGCTGAAATGAACTTTTTTTTTTTTTTTTTACCTAGGAGAACAGGTACGAAAGGAATCTTGTTTAAGAAATTCAAGTAGGGAAACAAATGGGAATCATATTAGTAGGTTGTATTTACAGTAGTTGTACCCCATTAAATGGCTGTAATCTACAATGACAACAGTCTGTAAACAACTTCAAGTGTCTGTTGAAGATGACTTTCAAATGCCTTTTGTTACACCCATCATCCAGGGCAAAGCATTATTTAAGATGTTTATTACACACAGGTTTTGATGAAGACAACCGCTGCATTATATGCAATTGAGAAGTTACCAGCTTTCAAAGGTATAAAGCTGTAGGTGAGAACAAGAGTTTGTCACAGAGACGGCCGAAGTGGGCGGCGTCAGAACCAGGAAGAGGAATGAAATACACAGATAGGACAGATGAGTTGAAATGATGATGGCGCTTGCTTGCGCCGGTTTATTGTAAATAAAAGGGTTTAAACAAACAGAAAACAACAGGACACGGCACGCCATGCCAAAATAAAAAGACAAACAAAAACGGACTAGTACTAAACAAAAATACGGTGAGCAGATACTTTATGTTGTTGTTATTATTATTATTATTATACTTATTTCCTCCGTCTCCAATCCCGTTCTCCACTCACCGAACACCCAACCGCACGTATGTGACAACGTGCATCTATATATACTGTTGTGCTGGGATTCAATTACCAATTAATTATTCACTTGAATCCCAGCACGTGAATTAATAAAGTGCAATTCCCCATGCTCACATATTACTACATTTTACTTGCACGTGAAGTGCTGTGCAATCCTCGTGCCTAAAAACACATATACATTTTAAACACTCGTGTTACACAGACCCGTTTATATCCAGTGTACCAATGTCTATACACCAACATTTAAACACACCACACGCAACACATAACAGATAATATACATAGGGGTGGGTACTTTGTCACATATACACCCCCCTGTGCAAAGCACACATGGCCTCAATGGCCACCTCCCCCCTTAAAAGCCCAAAAGTCCCGCCCAAAGTCCTTGGCCAGGACCGGAGGCTTCCAGGGGCCCACAGGTCGTAATGCTGTCAGCAGCAATGCTGACAGTGGGGTGGCATTCTCCTGCCAGGGTAGTCCTGGCAGCGAAAAGGCTGCTTGGGGTGTTGTCTCCTGACCTTCCCCCTTCTTCGGCGCCAGCAGCTCCCCTTGGTGGGGCTTCAACCACAGTTCTTCCTGCAGGGAAGAAACTGCAGAGGGAGCAGGTCTCCGGACCTCCCCCACGATCTCCGGCAGCGAAACTGCTGCTGGGGTTGGTGGTCTCCAGACCTCCTCCCCCACAATCTCCAGCAGCGAAACTGCTGCTGGGGTTGGTGGTCTCCAGACCTCTCCCCCCATCCCCCCTTCTCCGGAAGTGAAACTGCTGCTGGAGTTGGTGGTCTCTAGACCTCCTCCCCCTTCTTCGTGGCCGGCAGCTCCTTCGTGGGGTTCTGGCCACAGTACTTCCGGCTGTGATGCAGAGCGGCAGGCAACCCCGGGCGATGCGGAGCGGCGGGCAACCCCGGGCGATGCAAGGCTGGCATCCTTGGGCGCAGCGAGGCTGGCATCCTTGGGTGAAGTGAGGCTGGCAGTCAGGACAAGCTGGGGTGCTGGTGTTGGCCCTCTTTTCGGCCACTGCGGCCGGGAGGTTCTTCCCCATGCTTCCCTCAGCAGCCTATGCAAGGGCTGCTGAGGACGGCCAGCATCTAGTCCTGGTTCTTCCGGTGCAGGGAGAGGCAGCTCCTGCTCCTCTCCCCCTGATGGAGGTGGAGGCAGAGGAAGCTCCAGCTCCTCTCCTTGTGATGGTGGGGGAAGTGATACCAGCAGGCATTCACCCTCTGCTGGTGGAGGAGGCAGAGGCAGCTCCTGCTGCTCTGCTCCTGCCGATGGAGGAGGAGGTGGTGGAGGCAGAGGCAGCTCCTGCTGCTCTGCTCCTGCTGATGGAGGTGGCGGGGGCGTGTAGTCTCCTGCCGGTGGAGGTGGCGTGCAGTCTCCTGGCGACGGAGGTGAGAGTAGCGGGTAGCCTACCCTTGTTACAGGGGACTGGTGCGGTTCTCCCTCACTTGCAGGGGACTGGTGCGGCTCTTCCTCCTTTGTAGGAGACTGGTGAGGCTCTTGAGACAGCGGTAGGACCTCTCCCTCTGGCGCTGGAGATGGCAGCAATGGCTCCTCTCCCTCTGGAAGCAACACCAGCAGGCATTCTTTCCCTGCTTATGAAGACTTGGGCGGTGGACACTCTTTGGTCCTCTTCCCCTTTCTCTGCCTCCTCCTCATCTTCCTCTCCTGCACAAGTTCCTCCTCTCTGTCTTGGTAGGGGCAGCGGAAGGGACAGTTGGCAAAGAGATGGTCCTGGTTGCAGAGGAGGCACCCCGGCAAGGACTGGTTACATCGCTGGGGATGTCTGGCCCTTAGGCAGCACTCCTCATCCCTGTCCCTCACCTCTTTATTCTCTTTCCATCCCATTTTTTTTGTAGTTGTTGTTGTGTGTGTGTTTTTTTTTTTTTTTTTTTTACACACAACAACACCGCTCTGACGAGAACCGCCGCGTTAAATCCAAGTGCGTAGTCTCGACGTTGGAACGAAGTGGGCGGTGTCAGAACCAGGAAGAGGAATGAAATACACAGACAGGACATATGAGTTGAAATGATGATGGCGCTTGCTTGTGCCGGTTTATTGTAAATAAAAGGGTTTAAACAAACAGAAAACAACAGGACACGGCACGCTATGCCAAAATAAAAAGACAAACAAAAACGGACTAGTACTAAACAAAAATAAGGTGAGCAGATACTTTATGTTATTGTGGTTGTTGTTGTTGTTGTTGTTATTATTATTATTATTTTTATTATTATTATTATTATTATTATTTTTTCCTCCGTCTGCACTCACCGAACACCCAACCGCGCGTATGTGACAACGTGCATCTATATATACTGTTGTGCTGGGATTCAATTACCAATTAATTATTCACTTGAATCCCAGCACGTGAATTAATAAAGTGCAATTCCCCGTGCTCACATATTATTACATTTTACTTGCACGTGAAGTGCTGTGCAATCCTCGTGCCTAAATACAAATATACATTTTAAACACTCGTGTTACACAGACCCGTTTATATCCCGTGTACCAGTGTCTATACACCAACATTTAAACACACCACACGCAACACATAACAGGTAATATACACAGGGGCGGGCACTTTGTCACAGAGTTACAGTGCGATTTACTAGACAGTGGTGCAAGGAGAGCTGATGGGAGAGAATGAGATCATCAAATTAAAGCACAGTACATGGGTACTGATCTGCCTGAGGGACAAGATGTTTGAACTTGATAATCTGTCAGAAAACAGAAAATACAATCCCAGAGAAACAAGGGTATGGATAGAATTACTAAAGAAGCTGAAGGTTGATGCTTCAGAGCTGTAAAACATTACAAGTGGTCTAGCTGTAGCTACAATGCTGAAGGGGTGCCTTGAAAATCACAAGGAAACACAGCTATCAACATATCTAGATGCTGAAAATTTGGGCAGCACAGATGTTTTGTTCAAGGCTTGTCCATGTGTGTGTGTGAGAGAGACAGTGAGGATACAAAGGGAAGCTGGATATATTTATTAATCAGGTCCTTATTTTGGACACAATTTATTCATTGTATAATACTGTATCAACAAATGATTGTGTTTTAAAATGACTTAACCCAATACAATTATTTTAAGATTGACAAGAAAAATTGGGTTTTGGTTTACATTTTTACAATTAACCCCTTGACTGCCACCCACGATATATTTAATTTCCTTTGGGGTCTAAAAGTTAATTGTTTTCTTTTACACCAAATATTACATTGATTCAAGCTTAAAGTGTGTGCAATTGTGAAAGTGACTCACCTGTGTAGACCGTTTCCAATGTAATCAAAACAAGACTGGTCAGCATGTTTTTTATCTACATAGTTTACTTTTTAACATGATTTGAATGGCATGAGGAAAGCTGTTCATTCCAGGCACTCAGGATTCTCCAGACAAGCTCAAAGCCAGGTAAAGGTAGATTCAGAGAAACACGATAACTCAGTCTTGGAGCAACAGAATCTAGAACCACTCAGAATGATGGCCACTGCAGAAAAACAGCTTCATTTTATCAACATATTTCGTCACATTTTCTGCACTGGTGAATACCAAGACTGGTACCACTTGAACATCATACTAGTAGTTGCAGTCACCATAAAATAGCACCAAAAATAAATAAAATAATCTCCTGGCCTTACTTTCAGCAGTGGTATCTATAGAGCAACCTTCAAAGGAGGCCTTTTACCTGAGTGATGTAGACTGCTCATGTAATTTGTTCACAGCAGGAAACTTGGTTTTTGACATTTATGTTCTGCCTGTGCTGTGGGAATGTTAGCAACATGCTGTAATGCACGTCAAACACAACTAAAAACAGCACAAGACTAAAATGCATAAGATGTACCAGATTACAGAATACCCTGTAGTCCTTTCAATTAACACAGTATATATTTATCAGCAAAATGCAGATTGTTTTGTTATTTGTATTAAGACATCATCATCACATACTCTATAGGCAAGGGCCATAGTTAAGACACTGCACAATTTGTGTTCTGCTTTACCATGATAATACAAGTGCTTGTGGAATGGCATTATGGGCCAAATAAGAGCTATGAGCATACCACCATATAACCTGTTCCACCATATATTCTTAGAACGAGCAAACACTGTATCAGCTTTTATATTTGCAATGTCAGATATTTTAGCTGGTGACCAAAAACATTTAATCTTTCACTCGGGATGGTCCAACATAGTGCATCCAGATCGCGTCCTTTCCCACAACACTGGTAGTGTCCCTGGCTTCCACTTTGTAAAACTGGGTTAGGGATATACTTTTTTTTTAAGCAACAAGGAGTTGAAGTATGTACACAAGTTTGCAGCAGACATAATGCTTTTTTCTGTTTCCTTTTCAAGGAAAAACTAATTTAAGATCAGTTTTTTTCTCAACATCAGGTCAGAAAAAAAAGGAAATAATATTTCTATTTTATATAGAGAAAAGTAAATGGGTAGTAACATGAACAGTTAAGGTTTTGTTAATTTGGTATTAAATTGGGGCCCATGGGCCTGTATTCAATTGTGTAGGCTTGTGACAAACTGGGTTTAGCTTGCCATGTGCAGGACCGTCTTCACTTGTCTGTGTAAAGGAACAGTATTCCACAAGAACAGGTGGTTTTTAAACAGGGCCGGCTTATATGCTTATTTTAAACACAAAAAAACCTAACTCATTCAGGAGTGCTAACTACATGTTTCAGTTCTAAACTATTCCAGACAGCTAAGCTGTTTACCGGTCACAAAAACCCCAACATTTATTCAAGAATGTGTCAAACACTTACCCCCCTTATTTTAATTTTTTTTTAATTATTATTATTATTATTATTATTATTATTATTATTATTATTATTATTATTATTATTATTATTATTATTATTCTTATTTCTGACGAAGGTCCTGGGACCATCAGAGATAGAATGTACCACTGGGCTCTCCATTTATAGGATGTGACTGCTCCCAATTATCCCCAATTATTCCATTTAGGAGCAGCCACATTCTCACATGTTTTTGGCAGGGACAGGAATTAAGCTCAACCCTGCCAACCACCACAAAAACACATTAACACAAACACTATTTATTAGCAGAGCTCTTGCTCTGCCACAAGGCTGTATTCATTTTATAGAAGCTCTGTTATCATTAATACAACTCTTCAGCTCCCACAATTTAATAAGTCAAAATTTATGAATAGAAAATGCACAAAAAGGATGACTGTGAAAGTGACAGAAGGAGTGGGGGTCATGCCAAAAAGAGTCACTCCCAGGGGAAGCTCAGAGAGGACAATACAAGACGGAGCCTGCTGCTCTGTGTGCTTTTAGCCAATAGGGTGTGCTCATGTGTTCATTTGGGTATTCAAGTGCTGTTTGATGGTCTAGCTGCCTTAATAGGTGTCAATATTCAAGGAAACATTGTTCTTATCAACATGCTTAGGGAGTGGGAGACAATAATTCCTGGTTTTGTATATCAAGAAATATTCCAGAAAGAGAAAAAAATAGGCATACAAGCATAATTTTCATTTTCTATTTTATTTGTAGTGTAAATTAGACATAAGTATTTATTGACCTAAAACAGGTTTATTTTGACAAATTTACTGTGTTCAAGCTGGGATGAAGATAAAGACACTGGATTACAGAAGGACAGCCAGAGCAAAACAAAGCCAGAGGTGTTTGGCAGCAAAATTTCACACCAGTGGATACTAAATTGTCCTCTTTCTTGTTTGATTTACAAAAGTATTACAATATATCTATATATTCTATTAAAGATGCATGAAACTGAATACGAACTCCTGAACTCAACCAGGGATTTAACCTAAGTTCAAACCATGTGGTTTCCAACGTTCATTACTTTTGAGAAAAATATTCTTTCAGCTCAAATGTCGCTCAAACTACACACAATTTGATGTTGTATTCAAATTTATATTATAAGCTCATAAAAAATGCAACCCCGCACATTTTTTCATAAATGAAAGTGGAGAATTAAGGTTGAGGCTATGGTAGACGGTGCGCCAAACTAAAAATTGACTGAAGTCTATGCGACAAATGAAAGAACTCCAGTTAATTTAGTGTGAAGAGGATACAGATCTTGCTGGAGAAGTATACTGGAGATGCTGAAGAAATTGGGTATGTGGCAGACAATGTAAAAGTTTGTATATTGTTATATAAAAACTATACATTTTTAATAAGGTGTCTGTTTGCATTTTGATAATATTAAAAACAACTCTGCAGAGATAAAAGTGGCATTCACAACTACTGTCCATAATGTCATTACACTTCAATTGACATTAGGAGAGTAACCTGAACATGAAAGAAACAGTGAAAGTCAAATCTACTTTTTCTGTACTGTATTTTTACCCTACAGACTTGAAGGAAATGTAGAGTATAGTAAAGCATCCTTAAAAATAATACAAGCTTCTGTCACATGGTTCTATCCAGTCCCATTACTTGTAAGTTTAGACTATATAATTGTGTTACAGAAAGCAGGGGAAGTACATTAAATGTGCTTCAGTAAATAAATAAATAGAATGGAACTTGCATTTTCATATGAGTCTTCATTACAAAAGTAATACTCCAGGAATATGCTATGTTTGTAAAAATGCAACAAAGTTAATTGCGCAGGACATTCATCTTGTTTTTAACAGTTTCTCTCATATCTATCATTATTAGATAAGAACCTGTATTGACCTTTGTGACAGAAATACAATGATTCTTGGTAGTAAATCTCCCTCCCATCCTGTGAGGGCGCTAAGCAGCAAGAAATAAGTACCTTGGACGGGCTGTTCCGACAATTTGTTCAAGGGAAATCGGCCAGCTAGAAAGGGGGCATTAATGCATCTACCCGGAAAGGAAACAATGTGGAAGTCACGGATTGGAGGGGCAGCTGCACTCGTTTACCAAGGGTCATGTGTGACGTAATAAAAGGGGACGGTGAGACGCAATCTGTTCCTTCGCTATGGTTTATGAATTGAGCCCGGAAGGACCCGTGAGAGAACCTGTGATAAAAAGTATTGCGAGTGTTTGTTTTGTATATAATTGTTGTTGTTTGTTATTATTTGACGGATAACACGTCAAGGGCCAACACAAAACCCAGAACAGCTCTGCACTATTGTCACTTGTAAACCCGCATCACCCACCACAAGCACTGCTGCACGCACCCAGGACTGGTGACCGTGTTGGTATATTGTGGGACGGATATTTATGTTTATTATTTGCATTTCTTAGAATGAAAAAGCAGAGTCCATCTTGGTGCAACGCATTTGTTTGTAGATTTTCTGTAACCATCTGTAACCATATAAAAGATTGTTCTTTTATTTTAGCAGCTACACAACACAACCTCTCTGCATTTAATGTGTAATGCATGCACTTCCGATCACTGACGCATTGCTTCAAAATACATAAAACAATGATACAAAAAAAAAATCCATTATTCATACCATTATTTATGTTAACAAGTACAACCACAAAAATATTATTTATAGATCACATGCACTACACATTGTTGTGTATTGCCAGGGATTATTATTTGGTCACCAGACCTGGATTATAAAAATAAACCATTTCCAACTGGATTATAAACCTTTCTGTTTGTTAATTACGCACTGCATCACTCCTGCACCTGTGCACAATAAATCACTTTGCCCCCTTGTTTGACAAAAGACGTAGTTGACGCTCTAAAACGAGTGCCCATAATGGAGTTTCGTGTGAACAGCCAGTTTACCCACAGCAGGCTGTTGTTTCTTGAGATTTCAAGCAAGAGCTGCTTTACTTATGATATGCTAAACAAGTGAACTCATTTGCCACACAGCCTTAGAACAAACCAATTATTTCTTGATCTGTCTAAGTGTAGGGTCAGAAAGGTCCTTGTGTGTAGACTTAACTGTTCATGAAAAAGAGCTGTGGGATTGCTCATTGTACACTAGGATTGATTTATTTTAATTATGTACTGTTCTGATTATGTCAAGTAATTGTTGTGAATGTGTGTTGTAAATTGTCAGTGCTGGATGATGATCCTGTGCCAGAACTACACTGTAAATGAGATATAAATATGAAGGTTTATTAACACCATAGGCAGAGGAACCAGGGGGGCAACTCTGAGGCCCAGATTTATAAGAACATAAGAACATAAGAAAGTTTACAAACGAGAGGAGGCCATTCGGCCCATCTTGCTCGTTTGGTTGTTAGTAGCTTATTGATCCCAAAATCTCATCAAGCAGCTTCTTGAAGGATCCCAGGGTGTCAGCTTCAACAACATTACTGGGGAGTTGATTCCAGACCCTCACAATTCTCTGTGTAAAAAAGTGTCTCCTATTTTCTGTTCTGAATGCCCCTTTTTCTAAACTCCATTTGTGACCCCTGGTCCTTGTTTCTTTTTTCAGGCTGAAAAAGTCCCTTGGGTCGACACTGTCAATACCTTTTAGAATTTTGAATGCTTGAATTAGGTCGCCACGTAGTCTTCTTTGTTCAAGACTGAACAGATTCAATTATTTTAGCCTGTCTGCATATGACATGTCTTTTAAGCCCGGAATAATTCTGGTCGCTCTTCTTTGCACTCTTTCTAGAGCAGCAATATCTTTTTTATAGCGAGGTGACCAGAACTGCACACAATATTCAAGATGAGGTCTTACTAGTGCATTGTACAGTTTTAACATTACTTCCCTTGATTTAAATTCAACACTTTTCACAATGTATCCGAGCATCTTGTTAGCCTTTTTTATAGCTTCCCCACATTGCCTAGATGAAGACATTTCTGAGTCAACAAAAACTCCTAGGTCTTTTTCATAGATTCCTTCTCCAATTTCAATATCTCCCATATGATATTTATAATGTACATTTTTATTTCCTGCGTGCAGTACCTTACACTTTTCTCTATTAAATGTCATTTCTCTATTAAATGTCATAAAAGCATGGCCCATGTTTTACAACCATAAAACAGGCACTGAGGGTTCTGAATTCTTGGATGGGATTTATAAAACACATGCAATGGCGGTAATTGCGGGCCTCGTATTTGCAAGGTTATTTTAAGAACTCTGAAAAGCAGGCGTTCATTTGCCACAGTCAGACAGTAGGCTATATACAAGTCAAGGTGATGTGTGAGACTTGTCTGCAGTAAGAAAGAGACATTATTTTCAAGGACTGTAACAGGGTGATGAGCCCTGTACATGTATTTGTTTATTTATTTTTAGAACGGGGTCTTCCCCTCCGCCCCTGTGTCTCATTTGTGTTATTTTGTATTTGTGTTTTATGATTTATTTATTGTATTTATATGATTCTGTAGCTGCATTGTTTTGTTATTGTTTTATTAGATGTGATGGCGATGAGCTGTATGTTTTGCAGCATGGATGTGAAGCTACATACCACATTAAAAACCTGTGCAGAAGGTGGCCATTTCCCGATTTAATTAAGTGATTCATTTGTTGCTAATCGGGAGATGGTCACCTCCATATAAACCTGCAGTGGTCTCAGTTCCGCGTGGGTGTTCGGAGGAGGAACGAGAGTGAGACCGAAAGTGAAACTAAACGAAAAGAATAGAATAGGAACAGTGACAGCAATTTGCCCAGGCTGACCTATTCAGTTTTGGGTGTAAAAAAGGTTTTATTTTATTTTTGTTTGAATAAATGGTGCTGCTGCACCTTTTTGCCCTGCAGTACCTTGCTTGTGTTTTGTTCCTGCTCCTGGCCTGACATCACCACTCGGCTACCCTGTCACAAGGACAAAGAAACATTTAATAACATTTTGCAAAGAGCTCAATTTTTAACCTTCTATCAAGTCAGTTTGTAAATTACGATTTCTCCAGTATTGTATTGTTTTGCGAACTCCAATTTTCAATACATGTTTCATAGCTTACATGACAAAACAGAAAGTCAGCAGATAGAGAATATAAAATCCATGTAAAAAATTTTCTTAGAAGCACCTAAAAAGGTCTCCCCACCGTGGCAAAGCAAGGATCTAACGAGAGCCTTTACTTCTTATAGTGTAGGCATGATTATAAGAGTGGTGGAAGAGATTAAGAAAAGGTGGAAGTTTTTCGACCTTGTATACCATACAGATATGTTTTAAAATCATACATAGAGTAAAAAATACAGACAAACATAAGACATAGGAGACTTGTAACTGCATAAGACTTTAAGAAGATACAATGCCTATAGGAAGTATTCACCCCCCCCCCCCAGGATGTTTTTACAGTTTGTTGTGCTACAACCTGAAACCTGCTCAACACTTTCAATGTCTTTGTTAGATAAGTATTCACCCCATTTGCTAAGACACTCCTAAATAAGCTCAGGTGCAACCAATTGCCTTCAGAATTCACACAATAAGTTAAATGGAGTCCATCTGTGCGCATGTCACAAGGATGGCCGGAGTGGGTGGCGTCAGACCAGAAGCAGGAATGAACACAAAGACAGATGATGTGAAATGATGATGACGCTTGCTTGCACCGGTTTATTGTAAATAAAAGGTTTAAACACGAAAACAGAAACAGGACACGGCACTGGTAGCCAAAACAAAACAGACAAACAAAAACGGACTAATACTTAACAAAAACGGTGAGCAGCTAGACACACAAACAAACAAGGTAAGTTTTAAATAAACTAGTATTCGCCTACCCTCTCTCTCCAGTTCTCCACTCACCGAACACCCAACCCCGAGTATGTGACAACATGCATCTATATATACTGTTGTGCTGGGATTCAATTACCAATTAATTATTCACTTGAATCCCAGCACGTGAATTAATAAAGTGCAATTCCCCTTGCTCACATATTACTACATTTTACTTGCACGTGAAGTGCTGTGCAGTCCTCGTGCCTAAATACACATATACATTTTTAAACACTCATGTTACACAGACCTGTTTATATCCCGTGTACCAATGTCTATACACCAACATTTAAACACACCACATGCAACACATAACAGATAATATACACAGGGGCGGGCACTTTGTCACAGTGCAATAAAATTGGTTCACATGATTTCAGCTTTAATACACCTGTCTCTGTAAGGTCCCACAGTTGGGACCTTACAGCAAAGATACTACCATGAAGACAAAGAAGCTTTCAAAACAACTCTGGGCTAAAGTTTTGGGAAGGCACACATCAGGGGAGGGGTATAAAAAGATTTCAAAGGCATTGAATATCCCTTGGAGCACAGTCAAGTCGATCATTAAGAAGTGGAAGGTAAACGGCACCACCAAGAATCTGCTTAGAGCAGGTTGTCCTCCAAAACTGAGCAGTCGGGTAAGAAGGGCATTGGTCAGATGAGCCACCAAGAGGCCAATGACACCTGAAAGACCTACAGCGTTCCATGGTTGAGGTACTTCACAAATCTGGCCTTTATGGAAGAGTGGCAAGAAGGAAGCCATTTCAGAAAAAAGTCCATGTAAAATCACCCTTGAAATTTGCATAAAGGCATGTCAGAGACTCTCAAAAGATGTGGCAAAAGATTCTGTGGTCCGATGAAACAAAAATGTAACTATTTAGCCTAAATGCAAAGCGTTATGTCTGGCGCAAACCCAACACAGCACATCACCCAGATAACACCATCCCTACTGTGAAGCACGGTGGTGGCAGAATCATGCTATGGGGATGCTTTTCATCGTCAGGGACTGGGAAGCTTGTCAGGGTAGAGGGAAAAATGGATGGAGCCAAATACAGCTGAATCCTTCAGGAAAACCTGCTTCAGTCTGCAAAAGACCCAAGACTGGGACGGAGATTCACCATTGAGTATGAGCCCAAGCACACAGACAAAGCGACACTGGAGTGGCCTAAAAACAAGAAAGTTAATGTCCTAGAGTGGCAAGCAAAAGCCTGGACTTCAATCCGATTGAGAATCTGTGACAATACTTGAATATTGATGTCCACCAACGATCCCCCTTCAACTTGACAGAGCTTGAACAATTCTGCCAAGAAGAATGGACGAATATTGCACAATCCAGATGTGCAAACCTGGTAGAGGGTTACCCCAAAAGACTCACATCTGTGATTGCTGCCAAAGGTGGTTCTACCAAGTATTGACTCGGGGGTGAATACTTATCTAACCAAGACATTTCAGTGTTTTTTTTCATTAAATGTTGTTTCACAATAAAAATTATCTTGCCTCTTCAAAATGTTGAGTAGGTTGTGTAAATCAAAGGAAAAAAAAAATCCCATTTAAATGCATCAAGATTTCAGGTTGTAACACAACAAACTGTGAAAACGTCCAAGGGGGGTGAATACTTACTATAGTCACTCTATAAGCCGTAGCTAAACTGAAGACTGTTTGTATGAAGCTGTATGGAATTATTGTTGCTGAACATATTGCTGTACAATTGGAAGGATTATACACCCGTTTGACTGCCATGGATGTAAGTAAATAAAATGTATTGTTTCTGAAGTTTGAAAAATCTATAAGCCTGAAATTATTCTATATGAAGTTGAACTAATACGCAAGTCTCTGTCTTTGTGTGTGTGACAGAGATCGAATGACGCTTGATGTTAAGTCTCCCGCCTGACCTGAGAGGGTGCTAGATAAAGGGAGCAGAGTACCCTGGACTAAAAGGCATGACACTTTATTCCTGTTGGTAGGTGGAAGTTGGCTGGCTAGAAACGGGACTGAGCTACGATACCCGAACTCAATGACCCGAACGGGAAATGGCGTGGCATCCGTGGATTGGAGGAGTTGATGCGCTTGTTAACCAAGGGGTCATGAGCGACGGTATAAAATAGGGGCGCAGCAAAGTAATCTGTTCCTTTGTAAATGGTTAGCATACAACCTAAAAGGAGACCCTGCAGCTATAAAGAAGCGTGAGCGTTTTGCTAGACTGTCTTGTAACACTGTCTGTTTGTGTTGTCTATTTCAAGAATACTAACACGATCCGGAGCTGCAGCCGCAGGCCAGCATCAAACACGGACACCAGCGCTTTACTTTTTCACTTTGTCTTTTCACCACAAGCACTTAATTCACACACCGTAGGAACTGTGTCTGTGTTTTGTGTTTTGTGTGGGTGTTTGCCTTAGGGCTCTGGACGTTGTTATTATTATCAATAAACACCCCTGCACCTGAAAGTAATTGTCTGTGTATCTTGTACCTGCACTGCACTGCACTCACCTGTATCCACTCACCACTTTGCCACAGTGTGCCATTCATTTTCTTTTTGGAATGTAGCCTACACATGCAGGGTTGACCAAAACCCGCTATTTATTGTGAGAGGTGTGTAATTCTGCAGCTCTAATTGCGGTGAGGGGTATTTAAATTGGTTGATTGCGGAGTTGCCTGCTTTACCTATTTAGTCATATAAAATAGGTTGTTATTTTGACGCTGAGTGCGGGCATACTGAACACGCACATTCTGTGGCATTTTGCGGCCAGTTTTTCCCCTTTATAAATTTGGGCCTGAGTCTCTTTAAAGCATGTAAGAGGTATATCTGTATATTAGAAAAGGGATGGGAGGTTTCCTTTCACATGAAAAATACATAAACACAGTATTCTTTTATGTATTTTACCTTTTTCTGCTGATGAAATAAAATCTCCATTCGGTACACACCCTCTGAATGTTGTATATCAACCAGCAGCAATCAGTAAGCACAACAGTAATAAAAATTTGTCATCCTTTTCATGATATACAAATCAAACAACTGGCTCCAGACTCATTACTTTGAATACACTTTATGAACACACGTGAACAAGTTACTGAAAAAACAACGTGATCATTAATTAATAAAAATACTTTTCTTTGTGTTTTTTTTACTTTCGCTAATATATTTTACCACCTAAAGGTAACTTAAATGTACACAAGTACACAAACATTCACTCAACTCCTAATTTAAAAAATAAAAAAAAGTTACAGGTGCTTTTATTCTTTTACGTGTTTTCATTTATTTTTTATGAGGTAGATAAAAACAAACCATGTTCACTTTTTTATGTAGGAGGTACCTGAATTGAAGATCAGTTTTCTGGAAAAGCCCTCTTCTTTCGGTTCTATTGCTTAAATGAAACATTTCACAGATTCACTTAAATGTACCAAAATACTGACGGTGCCTGTCATTAACTAAAATAAACATCTTAGCAATATTAGTCTTGTTCAGTTGGTCAACAAGCCTCAAGAGAAGCTTCTATCAGCTGCAGCACTGGGTATTAGCAAGGTGAGGAACAATTGCAAGAGTGAAGGGATTTCGGGGAACAAAAGATCTGATGATGGGGTAGCCTTAAACACATCAATTAAAGTGGTGGCTTTTGTAACAATGATGAAACAACCCTATTATCTGCGTGAATCAAATCTAGCAGGGTTCTCAGCTGGTTTTCTTTATGACTAAAGTCCAAGACTTTTGCATAAGTGACCTTGATTAGTTGTGGAATAACATTTTCGCCGCTGTTCTGCAGCGGACGTTATCCTCTGAGGCGTGTGAAATCCAACTGCCCTTGGAGCAACCAGCAAAACCCAGTTTCAGTCAGCCTGCAGCAATATCCAAAGCTTCAAAATACTACTGTCTAAAGACTGCTTTTGGTGATTCAAATTGATGAGAATGTGGCTCAATTGTGGCCAAAACATGTAAAAAAACATATAAATGTAGTTCTGGAGTCTTATTAATTAAGGTAATTAATAAAGCCATACAAACAGCATTTCCTTTTCTTATTTCATAATAATAACAATCTGAAATGGCAGAAATGTTAAATAACCAGCATTCTTTTTTTAATGGCAATTTTATATAAACATATAAGTAGAAATCACAGCCTATAGAATTGCTTCAAGTAAGAAAGTCCAGTAAATTTTGTAGACTGACCAGTGCATTTACAATATTTCACAGTCATTAAAGTTGGAATACAAAAGCGAGCCTACACATACAGTTGGTTGCATTGAGCTGCATTTTTTGCAGCTCAAGGTTTTCGTCACGATTTAGGCAGGGCGTTAATTATTTTCAATATTAACTCCCGAATTGTGTTTTGGTGAAAACACTAAAATAGCACTGAGCAAGTGTCGCTCCCAATCGCAAAAAGTTTCCTCTGCCTATGAATAACACTACTTTTAAAAAAGTATTTGTGGCAAAGTGCCTGCCCATGTGTATTTTGTGTTATATGTTGTGTGTTAATGTTGGTGTATAGTCATTGGTACACGGTACATAAACGGGTCTGTGTAACACAAGTGTTTAAAATATATATTTGTATTTAGGCACGAGGATTGCACAGCACTTCACGTGCAAGTAAAATGTAATAATATGCGAGCACGGGGAATTGCATTTTATTAATTCACTTGCAGTTGTACCGCAACTCCAATTGAATGATTGATTAGAAATCGAGTCTTGGTACAGCTGCATGTTTTCACTCACTCGGAGTTGTGTGTTCGTTGAGTGGAGAACGGGATTGGAGACGGAGGCAATAACAATAATTGTAATAATAGTAATAGTTCAAATATCTGCTCACCGTGTTTTGTTTAGTGTTAATCCGTTTTGTTTGCCTCTTTTGTTTTGGCTACCAGTGCCATGTCCTGTGTTTTTGTTTGTCTTACAACCGTTTATTTTCTGACTGTCTGTTCATTTATTAAATGCTGAGTGAGACCATTTGCTCAGCTCCACCAAACTCCACATCTCTGTCGTTTATTTCCTGGTTACTGTTTCTGGTCTGACATCCCCCACTCCAGCCGTCTTTGTAATAGTATTATATACTGCGGCTGGAAAATATATATATTGGTATCCATAAATGGATAAGTGCTCCTCTTCAAATGTAAGCACATCTTCTCACAATGCCAAACCAGTACATTTCTGGCCTTCTCAGCATAAACTAGTTGTCTAACCTTACAAGCTTATCGTGTCCTATTCAAAGAGCTTCAACTCATGGGTTCAAGACTGCTTTGAGTAATTAAATGAAGTTTAATGTAATTCATTTTTATATTACGCAATTTCTTTTATACTTTTTTTTTAATACTTGACATACATGTTAAACTGGATTTTTATATATGTGTCACAGGTAGGATGACAGCGGTAACCAAACAGTTAATTATAACAAAATACTGCCGGATACGGCACCTTGTGTTTTAAAACGGCAAGGATCTTCGTGGCCAAATAGCCCTGCGCAGGTAATCCTTGATCCCCAGGGGTCGGTAAACACACAATGGACAGTTTAAATTAATAAAACAAACTTTATTAATTCTCAAAGGGATAAAAATTATTTGTTTTTTAAAAGCATACACGAGGAATACTCCCACACAATAAAAACACTAAAAATAAACAAAGGAGTTCCCTTCCCGTGGGTAAAAGCACACACAAAAAGTATTCCACACCAATACCCAGAAAAAGAAAAAAAAAACAAGTCCAATTAGAAAAATAAAGTCCACAGTTAACTGCCAAAAAGGCAGCAAAAAAAAAAAAAAAAAAGATGGAGAGCATCGAGTCTCTACGGTCACCATCTCCCAGAATAGATGTCCTCCAGGAGGCGCTGGAACCATCAGGTGATGCATCCGACTCCACCATCAAACCTGGAGGGGAGATCCCAAGAAACCTGGGAAAGGACACAGACTGACTTTCAGGGACAAAGAGTACAGCAAGTAAATCACAATTGCTCTAGTACAGCCCAGCTGTTTTACTTCCCTTTGGACTGTCTTTGACCCCTGCATGTCTCCACCTCTCTTTCGTAGCCTAAACGAGTCTGCGTCGCCGCTGTTCCCCTGGATAAAGTAACCGGTAAGTACTTCTAATGCTGGCTGCTCCAGCAGTGCCTTGAAACAATGCACACGGAACAACTCAATGGAAAGTAAGTATTTGTTTGTAAACTTCTGTAGCTAACTAACCAAAAACAGACTTTCAAAAGAATGAAAAAAAAAAAAACCTACTCCCCTTTGTGATCTTCCCAGATTTTGATCATCACTCCCAAACTGGCCTCACCCGGGGCCCGAGCAGCCTCTGCTTAAGGAATGGATTTACTGCACCGCCAGGCAAGTAACTCAAATGTTCAGCCTTCCAACAATAACTGTTTCACTGCCTCTCTTCCTCTCCTTCCAGGTAGCATCCCCCTCAGGCCGACGCACCTCATTCAAGTGCATAGTGAAAAAAAAATCTATACACAGTGAAGCAATATACAAACAAACAAAAAAAAAAAAAAAAAACACACACACACACACACACAGTGAAACAAAATAAACAAGGTCTGTCACCTGTAACATATGGCAGTACTATACAACAGAGTGTATTGAATCTCCTCCTAGCGGTTGATGAGTTAATAATACTGACATTAGCATACGACCCGTACTTACCTCTTGACTACAGAGCTTGCTCTTTAGTTGAATGGTAAGATTTAGTTTGTGGTTTGTGTCCAGTCCTTGCCTTTCCATTCAATTCAATGAGCTCAGATGTCAATTCATTACAGTGGCACCCTTATGGGAAAGAATCCTGACCTGTAGTTGAAACGGGTCCTTTAATGTCCGTATTTTTTGCCATATTATAAGCTATAGCATGCATGCTGGATGGCGAGACGTATGATTCTGTAAAGGTAGGTTCTGGTTCTTAAACTCTATTGGACCATCCTCGGTTCCAAAGGTTGAACAGGGACTCAGACTGTATACATTATAGTGCACTACAGTGCACTGTGAATAAAGTAATGATCCAAGTGTAACTTAAATTCCTGCCCAGTCATCAGGAAGGCTGGTGAAACCCCAGCAGTTGTGTATTTTGTGGTTCTGTAACAGAGCTTTCCTGAAGGAATGTCCCAAGAGAGATAAGCACGCAATCCATTCTTTAATGTTTGATTAAGCCATTCAACAACAGCATTGCTGTTGAAATCAGCTGGAGAAATCAGCTGAAACAAACAGAGACCCATTATCTGTTGTAATTGCACCTGGCAGCCCAGCGTGCATCCAGAATGCGAATCACAGTTTGCAACAGTTTCCGCAGTTAAACTTCCCACACTACACAAACCTGTGTATGTGGATGAGAGCAGGTGGGTCATGTAGTCCAGAACAAATGAGAAACTATCATCATCTATGGTTGCTGAGGAATAAAATTTTACATTATAATAATAATAATAAACATGTCTACTGGCGCCAGAATTGAAAGTACACCGGCACTAGAATCTAGCACCATAGTGCCAGATTTGCACCCCTGATAAATACTGTAACTATAAGGCTGGTTGAGTGTCACTTGAAAAAATGTCTTCTCTCTCCAGTATGAAGAGCGCTCGACAAGGACATGTATCCACTCAGGACTTAGTATTTCTTTGTACACTCAAGCAGGCCAAAAGTTATTGCTCTGGTCATCTAAAATAAATGCATTTTGGAAAGCTTTTGTATCTGAATATCGAACAACAGTGTTATTCATAAAACAGCAAATTGACCATGTCATTGCCAGTCAATTGACCTCCATATTGAACTCTCTTTCTTGAGCAGCAATTTAGCTTGATGTATAGCATTTCATACCTCAGTCCCCTCAGTTCAGGGAAACCCACAAACATAGAGATGTGATTATCAAAGCTCTCTGCCTGTGGCAGTTTAGAGACATGAGTATTATTATCCTAAAGATGGTATTTGTGAAGATTCAGGTGCTTTTTAAAGGGCGAGGGGCAACCATCTCATATTGTCAAAATGGCATTGCAATAAATCTTACAAATGTTAACTCAGTAACATAATTTAAATACTTATCTATATTCAAATTCTGCCAACATAATAAATCATATCGTATTCTTACAATGCAGATGATAAATCAGCTTTATTATTCACCTTGTCATTAAAATGGTTTGATTCATTGCTTTGTTGACCCTTTAGGCAGAAATCAAAACATTTATTTTTAGAATCAAGCAAATCTTACAAGAATGATACTTCATGACTCACTGGGTGATCCTGAGCAAGTCACTTAACCTCCTTGTGCGCTGCCTCTCGGGTTAGACGTTGTTGTAAGTGACTCTGCAGCTGATGCATAGTTCACACACCCTAGTCTCTGTAAACCGCATTGGATAACTGTGTCTGCTACATAAACAAAATAATAATAATAATAATAATAATAATAATAATAATAATAATAATAATAATAATAAAGAAATGCAACATCTAACTCCTGTGCTTTGGAAGAAGTACTTTTAGGTGAATGGCTTTCATCATTCATAGGATGAGGCTGGGCAGAATCACAGTACCACAAAAGGCTACTGGTTTTCCAACCCCCTTGACAAACACATTTTTGCTCAGGACAACAATGTGACAGTTCATTCTCTCGCTGCTAATAAAAGCCCAGCAGTCACAATGTAATAAAGTGAGCTTTCAAAGCTGTAAAAAGTTTCTCCTTTAATGAAACAAAATCATGTTTTATCCTGATGGAAATGATGATAAATAGACCCACCTCGCAGAATGAGCAAAGGGTTAGGGCAGAGTTAAAAAGCAAATGGAACACTCTGACTCCCTCCGTCATCAATCTGCATAAAAACAAACACACACGAGAGCAGCCTCTAAAGAGAAGCAGCAAGTGAGCCCTCCTCATTCTACTGTGTGATATAGAAGGACTAGGCTCATATAGTCTACCTTCACTGGAAAACTTTATCTGCTGTCACACAACATAAATAGTTGTGTCTCATTTTGGCCAATTAGAAGATGACTTAAAAACACTCAAAGAAAAGAAAAAATCTGTCAGTTGCCCAATTTATATGTTAATGCACAACCGCACATAATGAAATGATGCGATGACTACTACATTATTTATCTATTTAATGTTGCCTGCCCATATCAGCAGGCACTGAAACAACAGGATGCAGCATAGCTTACTGTGGAAGGGAAAGTCATTGAGTTCAGTCCTATTTTAGAGCTGACAAAGCCTGGCTACATGTCATGAATATAATGAGTACTTTGGGACCTGTATGAAGAGCAGGATACCTGCCTTTTCTGAAGAGGAACCCTTGTTGCTAACAGTAAAAGCTTACTTCAAAACTTAGTGGGTTACTGCTGATACAAGATGCATTATTGCAGAGTATCAGGGGAAAAAGAAACATTACTCCCGAGAGCTAGACTGCTGCTTCACATGTAGAGATATTTACACAGCATGAGATGGTGTGCCTCGAACATATAACAGACCCCAATTTACATAGCGAGAGGTAAAATAAATAGAAGTAGTGACATATATTACTTGTTAGTGGTGAGATGCCATGTTAAGCTGTGACCTGCTTACATTATTAATAAGTACTGCTGATTAAAGGCAATTGTCGAGGGGGTTCTCTGCCCACAAATAGTTATGACTATTAGATGGCTTGTAAACCCATTCTCCCAGGCTGGGATGACAGAGGACCCTGATACTTAGGTAAAGAGCACAGTACACAGCAGTGTTATTGTATTATTCTCCAGCTTATCAGCCTTTCAGCAGAGGTTAAAGCTCCCAGTATAGTATAAATATCATCTCTCTCTCACACACACACACACACACACACACATATATATATATATATATATATATATATATATATATATATATATATATATATATATATATATATATATTAGATTTCCTAAACTGCTGCCTGTTGAGAGTCATTAACTTTCTCCGTGGTTACATTTTTCTTGTGTCAGCCTGCTTATTTGATGGATACATGATGACCAAACTTATTCCATGTTGTTGACTAAATTGCGCCCTTGATCGAAAAAGTTTTTTGGATTTTGTTGCTGACACATGACGACATTGTAGCCCGCAGCTGAGCAATGTAACTGCAAGTGAGGGATTCTTTACATATACCCACTGGTCAGCCGAAAGTCACACACCTGGCTGGCATTGAAACACTTGGTAGTACCTGTTCACTATGTCCCAAAAATATCGACACATCATTCTGCATCATTGGGGAACTCATATCTGCATGCTGCACAATTAAGATTTATGAACCATCTATATACACTTACATAAGTATTGAAACACAGGTTGTCAAGGTCAAGAGAAAAATATACAGTTAAGAATCTAAAGCGATATATCAGACCCCTGAACAATGCTAGAAAGCTGGGTTTTGATGGACACCCTGGAGCGATTGATATTTCAGACAGGCAGATGTAATTAAGGGATAACCAGTCAGAATTCTTTATAATGTATGTTAGCTGTATCCCATGTTATTCTGCAGCTAATAACATTCCCCCTAAAAAGTAAATATATGCATGAAAACTAAACTGGCCCACAAATCATATATCAAGTTACTGTAAAGCAAAGAAATTCAGATCGAAAATAAATAGAAATAAATAAATAAAATAAGTCCTGATTAATGGAATGTCTGGAATGTTTACGATCATTAGAGACTGAATTTAGGAACTACTGCAGTGACATTAACAAAATGCACTCAGTTTTGACGTTTGGGGAATTATGGATAGTGATCTTTACCGGGTCCTTTCAAAATGTATAATAATGGAAAGAAATTGCCTGAATGGTTTTAAATGTCATATCAGCAGTGCCCTTGCCTACAGTAGAGGCTGAAAGCACAGAAGATGTTGCATTTTTACAGCACCTTGACCTAGCAACTGGATAAACAGAAATCTCCAAAGATTATCAGGCAAATAATAGGCATAAACGTGTGTGCCCAGCTGAACACTTCCCTGTAATTGCCACCATATGAGGAGTTATCCTAACACATATTGATTTACACTCAACAGTGCCAATAACATTCAACAGATGGCACAGTTTTACAAATTATTGAATTGAATAGAATTAAGATAATTTCCAGGTTTCTGACATCCAACAGTATTGTTATTATTGCTAACCAAGTGGGGTGGATAATTAGTGTTAATGGTTTTTTGCAATTTTTCTCTACCGGTTGCTTGGTTAGAGATCACAGATCTCCACAGTAACTATCAAAGTGTTTGTGATAGTAAAGATGTAGAATGGAAGAAGAAGCAAAAGACTCACCCACAGGGAAAGGGGGATCGAAGTCAAGGATCACAGGGAATTCTTTTACATTATATACAAGCGCTTACTGCGTGTGCACGGTGCAATGAGCGTTACTGTAGTTGATGGTTACATGGGGAGAAGATGGGATTTAGATATTTCATTTTTTTTTTTTATTTAGGTCATTCAAAGTGCCTATGAAATAATTGTATAAATGACTGCTGAGCATTTCCATTCTCTGTGTGGGTCTCTAATGTGCTGTTTTGAAATGTATGTGTATATATAATAAAAAAGAAAACAAATTATATTTGGTATCATACAAGGTCAAATAAACCTGTTTGCACCACAAAATGCCTTTTATTACCTTTTTACCTATGCTTTAAAATGAGTTGTATTTAATTATAAACCAGTACACATTGTATTATATAGTTAAGAGACTCAATCCACCACACCCTCCCACACACACTTTACCCGCTATTGCGAGGAATGGGTCCCTGCTTCTACTTTTTTTGCTTCTAGTGACTGAATGAAAATGCATATTAATTTACCGCAGTAACAATATTATGTATTTGTGAAGAATTTTTCAAAAACTATAGCATACTTTGTAGAAAACTCTGCATGTTTTTGTTTTTGTTTTTTTTCAAAAAAACCAGGCATTCCAACTTGCACAAACTGACATTAATGCAAACATTAAGGGAACTGTAATAGAGATAATTCACAGTTTCTCACTGTTCAGCTGCACAATGACATCTTTATCACAGATGAAAAGAATCTCGTAATAATGCAAAACAAATATTTTTCTTTATCTGTGGCTGTGGCAATAATGCCATACAAAATATCTAAACTAATTTTCAAGGCTGCACTCAGAAACATTTATTTGGTTTATAACAATATCATCCTAAAGTGGTGGCCTCCGGCAAGATAATTGACCTCAGACACAATAACTAAATAATAGAGGTTGCAACTAGTCTTGGTGTATTGTACTGATGAGTAAGAATGGTAATATTATCCTGCAGTCATTTTCGGTAAATTTAACTCACTCTTGTCTGTTCAGTGGGATTAACTTTGATGGAAAGCCATCAACCTTAGACTTCCCACTAGAATTAGATGCATTATTGATTTCTTTCTCCTGGTTTTACAGCTAGATTTTTAAATTATTGTGATGTATGGGTCAACGCAGCAGAGGTTGGATGTAGTCAGCAATTTGATGCAAGGCAGTAAAACCATTCCGACAAAGCAATACATTGTTTATTAGAAGACCTGCATAAAGATTGTAATTTTTAAATTTAGATATAAAGGATTTTTAACTTTTTACAGCTATACACCATATATATGTGTAATAAATATGGACTGGAGAGGAGGCGTATAGTGGGAAACTATGGCCCTCAAGGGAAGAACTATAATTACCAGCAGGGTACTATAACACGCAAAGCTGTTATCCGCCATTTTGCTTTGGTGTGCGAAGAGAGGAAGGACGCTCAGCATGATAATGTAATTGAGGGAGTTTGTTAAAAAGTATTGACCATAAGCAGCGTCACAGGGGTAATAGTTGAATCTATTTTCGGTCATGTGATGAGGTTTAAACAAATATATATGTATATATATATATGTGTGTGTGTGTGTGCGCGTGTGACCAGATGGAGAATTTGGTGATTTGTAGTAAGTGTACCGCCCCTTTAAGGAATTCATCTATGCAAACTGGAATTGAAAAAAACAAAAACAAAAAAAAAACAAACACATGCACCTAGAGCAGATGTCCTGTTTATGTACAAATTACAATATCTGAATCCTAAGCCATCCAAGTTGAAGCCGTATCTCTTTGATCGATATAGTTAGAAAAACTTGTTGCTTGTTGCAAGCGTACCTTGTGTGCTGTATTACAGAAAAAGGACAGCTAGGACTTTATTACTTAATTGTTACAAACAAGTAAATTGAAAATATGTTTAACTATAACTGTTTAGTTAAATTTCGGTAATATTTTCTAATACTTTTTAATTTAGTGATTAAAGTGTGCGTGATTGAGACCTATGCAGATAGAAAATATTACCATGTGTGAATCAGAATACTTATCTAGTCTTAAATGGAAATTAGAAAGCAGTACAAGATTTATTTTCTATATTTTGAACACTTGTAGGGTAAATGCTTATTTTTGAGTAAACAATATTTTCTTTGCTTAATACATAACTTAATAAGAATTCACCAGATAGCTATGCTGCAGTACTTCATTACAAGTATTTTATTTCAGTGCAAGACGACTGTAGTAAAACTGTTCTGACTGTAAGTGGCCTTGTTTATTTAACAATGTATGTTGGCTGTCTTGTTGCAGTGGCCACCTGCCGCTTTAGTATTTTAGTATGTTTTGAACGATTACAGAACTCCTGCCAAAATAACAAATTCCAGACAAAACGAACCCAACAAGCTTTGTGTCCAAGTCTTTATTAATCAAACTTAGTTAATCAAACTTATTTAGTGATTAACGTGTGTGTGTGTGTGTGTGTGTGTGTGTGTGTGTGTGTGTATATATATATATATATATATATATATATATATATATATATATATATATATATATATATATATATATATTGCTGGTGTCTAATTGCGTCATCTTTAGAGCTATAAACATTGATCTACACTAGTTAATAGATGTTGATCTAAATGCGTGTTTGCATTATAGACTCGGTTAGAGCATTGCTTTTAAGAGAATGAGAAGTATTTGCTTGATTGAAAAGGAATCATGTGGCTGTGCAATATATGTTATTTTAAAATACAATACATACACACACAGTACATACTGTACATACTGACCACTGACTTCTTCTATAAGTATAGAAAATGTTACATTCATATGGTATGCTGAAAAGTCACATAATACTTGCTATAGTAACACCAAATAACTTTATTAGTAACAAAGTAGGGACACAGTTTCCAGGTTTTTCATGTTCTTGATATATCTGAAATGTGATCCCTACAGTACTATTTGAAAGGCAAGACTGCAGGTATACATCAAGCTGGGGCCACAGTAACAAGGACAGTCATACAGTCATTGGCATGCTGCTCTGATATATCAGACATTGGAATGGGTATCAGCAATGTCAGGGAAAGTGCACACCAGGAGAGACGACAAACAGTTAGTGTCAAACAGAGGGACAAAACTGGTAGGCTTGTCAAGTCTGAAATATTAATGACTGAATGGATTCATTAATATCCCTCGAGACACCTTCCAGTAACGTGTAGAGTCTGCTTTGCATTTTGTCAAGGTTGTGATTAGGACCAAACCCAATGTTAGAAACATCTGCTAATAAAGACAGTGTCTACAAATACCTGAACTGTTATTTCCTATCAAATGTTGCCTCTGTGCTGGAATTATATGGTTTGTTTTTAAATTAATTGACATTGCGGTGGGAAACTGGAATACACTTTTTTTGTTCTTTGCAGAAAGAGGAATATGTGGGTGTATATAATAAGTACATTCTTGACTAAGAACTGAGGTGATCTTTATAAAACCACTTCGAACGAGGCACCATGCTGATAGGTTACATGCATCACATAATTGACACATTAGTAAAATCAGAAAAGCTACCCGGCTAGTGTGCAATCAAAGGGGACAGCAATTTTAACAGAAATCATAAGAAAACTAGATATGTGGCACTATCAAAGCATTACCTGGAGGCCTGGGTTTTGAGACAAGATCAATGTGGGAATCCGTTTCTTTTCTATATCTGTAGTATTATTGTATCTTGTTTATTTACTATACTATCAAAGGTAAACTTACTGTCTTTAATTGTCTTTAAAATAGTTTCCACTTCGCTTTAATGTTATTTGAAAGCATTTAGACATTTGAGGCACAGCAGACTAAGACGCCCAGGACAGAAAGCACTCAGTCACAAAATCATGGAAACAATCTGCAAACAAACCTTTTGACTTTAACAGTCTTCTTTGTGTGACAATGACAGGATGATGGATGTAGAAACGATTATCACACCAGTTTCTTTTCTTTACCTATAGTATTTGGTAAGACTGTATAAAGGCTAATAACACTGTGTAACAATTTATTTATTTATTTATTTATTTTTTTGTTCCTGGGTAGTAAGTGTTATTTCCTAATTGCTTATGTCTCAAAAGTATAGAAAATGGCTATTATTCCCCACAAACTTTGCTTTTGTGACCAGGACAGTGATATTTCAAAATATCACTGAACACGACCTGGAGCTGTCACCAAGGGCCAGTACATATCCATACATCACTGTACTTGTTTCACGATAAACTGTATTTACAATGTGAACACTAAATCACTCACTGTGGACTTGTGTTTGTGTTTTGTGTTACATGTGGGTGTTTAGGAAACGGTACTGTTATTATTTCGGGACCAACCCATGGATTACAACAGTGCAATACCCGCCGCTGTATTGCCTGTTCTCATTGTTATTGTTTACTGCTGTTTGTCATCAGACTTTGGATTGTACAAATAAAATATCATTGCAGCTGGATTATCGTTGTTTGTCTGTTTATTGATCACTGCTGCATTCCTCCACCTGCACACTGTTAACCACTTTGCCACAAGGTATCAAAATCCAAATTGTGGCGGGGGTCTTTGGTCAGGATACTTAATGTCATGGGGGAGCCAAGAAACTTTGGGAACTCCTGGTTCTTCTATTAAGCTAACAATGTAAGCTGCCAAAGTTCTATTTTTGAGCTAATACACCTTTTAAATAATAAAATAGTCGTTCTCCATAAGATAAAAATACAAATATTGGGTGCATACACCTTTTGTTCAGAATTGTTTTTATTATTTTCTATTTTTTTTCCAGTTCACATAAAAAAAGTTATATCTTAAATTGTCATAACTTTGCCTTTAACCAGTGAAAGAGTGTTCTTGAAATAAAACATTTACAAACTGGACACACATACCCTGTTTATTTTCTCTAAAAGTCGCACACCATGAAGCAGGTATTTAAATTTTTTTTTATTTTTTATTTTTATTTTACCTCCTTCAGATAATATTATACAAAAATATTCATATGCAAGTATTAAAGTTGTTTTTTTCTTTTCTTTTCTTTAAACATCCAACATAGTTTACCTAAAGCAAAATCACACCAAATTATTTGTATTTATTATTATTATTATTACTATTTTTTTTATTCTAGACATAGTACACCTTGTGCTTTGACAAACCCAGGGCACTGTGTGCTCTTAAAATGTTTACAAGAAATGTCAATGAATATGTAGTGACATTGTTTATTGAATGAAATCATGAAAAACGTTTCTGGTACAGAACTTGCCTACTTGTTTTTATTTTATTTTTTTTTATTTTTTTTTTTTTACAATTTTTTGTTGAAAAGTCAGGCAAGTACAATAAACATTACAAAAAAATCAATATCTATATTGCTAACATATGCAGCATCCATATTTAGTGAGTGGTGTTTTCCCTGTAACAATAAAATCAATAAAAGTGCTAAATACTAGATGTGGAAAACTTGTAACAAACTGTGTTGGCTTGTGTGTCAAGTACTGTATTTTTAAATATATAACAGCGTAATAGAGATAACAAAATACATGAACAACAAATAGTTCAGACACTCCTCTAATTACCTTTCCTCTACTGAGTTCCCTTACTCTGGTATACAATGTGTAAGTAAAACAGTGTACCTTTTTTGCCTTGCCCTGAATTTAAACAACCACCTCATATCAAGAATAAATGCCTGTCTAACAGTATTTTGTAGTCTGCAGTGCTGCACATATTTACATTAAAATCTACCTTTGCCTTTTTCATATCCCTCGTTAAGAGATGTTGTTTTTTCAAGAGGGCCATTGCTAGCTTTTCATTGTAGAATTTTTGCTACCATGCATAAACTTAGCAGTGCCCAACACTCTTGTGAGTTTGAATTCTAGGAATTTCAATGTCTCCCAGGCCCTTTGCATTCCGTAAATCAAAACAACAGGTAAGGTTCAGTGAAAAATTATAAATACTAACTAATCCTTATTCGCTTTGTCAAATGTAAGGTGTACTTAAAAAAAAAAGGCAATATAAACATAAAATATATTAAGGCTTGTGTCTATGTAATCTGTAAAAACAGTAAGCCTTCTTGCTGTTTTTTTTTTTTTTTAATTTTTTTAAATCTCATCCAAGTAGAAATATAAGCCAAGCCCACTTGATGAGAAGCAATGGCTTGGACTCTACAAAAGTCCCAAGTAAATTCTGATTTCAATAATGAATAGATCCCAACTGTCTGCAGTGAAAACTATTCTGAAGTAACAGGTGGTAATTAGATTATATATGTAAGCTCATGATTACGCTCACTGAACTTGAGAATTAAAGTGTAGTTCCACTTTGCAATTCGGATGTAGCATATGTTTGAAAAAACAGAGGATCTTGAAGTTGTAATTATATTTCTTTTTTGGGGGTGTCAAATGCATTGTGCCTAACACTTGCAGATGGAGCTGTATGACTAATAAAATTAATTGCTCTTTTCTGTCTTTGAGGAAGATACTTCAACAGCAGGTGGTTCCCTCCCACTCATGGAATAATAATTACATATTCACTGGGGGTGAATCCCAGGTCCACCCACGGCAGTCTCAAATATTAACAGCAACAAGGAAAAAGCAAGAGAACACTTTGCCACCAGAGCACTTATTTCACTTATGAAAAGGAGCATAGAACTCATTGTAAATGATGGGACTTTTCATAATCACACCATACTGTGGGTTGGGGAGATTATGTATCACATTTCCTCTCGATCCATAGATTACCTCATGGTCAACTACACAAGCTCTGGGAAAATAATGCACCCGAAATAACTTGGTGTATAAGACATAGCAATGCAAGGTACCGTGTGTTTATTAGTATTTTCCAAATTTCCAAACATACTGGTAATATAAAAGTGCCAGATGAACAGTATCCCTATGCAATTTAACCCTAAATTGTCAAGTTATTTAAACAATGCATTAGCAAGAGTATGATTTTAACTCTTAATCTATCTGAAGTAAGGGAGGCATAATCTAGCATTTAAAATGTTTACCCCCCCCCCCCCCCCCCCCCCACACACACACACACACACACTCAGAAAACAAAATATATTTTAACTGCCGAGGTATCACAAAAGACGGTTCTTTATTAAATAATGTGTTTACTGTTGCTCTTTAAACTTTAACTAGGCATTGGTGTGATACATCTCGTTCTTTCAAATTGCCTTTTTTTAGAAAGACACACAATAGCTTCATGTGATTTAAAACCAGTAGAAAGCATTTCTTCAAATTTTGTCCTAATTGAAGTCTGATTCGTATCTAATGCACACAAGTCAGGCTCCCATTTGTTTTTTGTATATTTAGGAAGTTTATTTTAAAAAGAAAAAAAAAATCTAATCATTGTATTTGGCACGTAATGAACATAGTATTGGATAGAGAAATGAATCTTCTCTGTTTGCTAATAGTATTTCATCTATAACAACAGACACAGCTAGCATCCCTTCCTCACATATGTATGTATATGGATATCTTTGCATTTATGTACATGCATTTATACAATTCAGCTGGGACTGTTAGTACATTAGTTGTAAGCTCCTGCCAGTGGGTACAGTTTTGCAGAAAATGCTACTTTGTCTCATGAGGGATTGCTGTGTACAGTGTGAGTTAGCTTGTTTGAATTTGTTCCAGAGGGATGTTTTATTAGTACAATGGCAGTATTAAAACAGTATAGTATTAGGGGTTAGTTTAAAAATGGAGCAACTACTGCAAGTACTTGATTAGTCATGTTTTTTTCAAACCGAAGGGAAAAAGCCTTTTGAAGTTTCAGAATAGCATTAAAAGTAAACATGCTTTTGCTTTGACTTGATACCATAACTACTTGATACACTGACTCATGTATCGAGCCTCTTTCTTTTATAACTCGTAATGACATTTACTTGCACAGATATCTTCAAATAGAAAATTCTCAGCATGTATGTTGTACAAGTCACAGAAATGTGTAACTATATTTTTATAAGCATCTCCCCAGTGCTTTAGTATAGCATTCTGGACATGATTAAAAACATGTCATTTTTTAAAATATATATACCAGGTATATAGATATATTACGTGTATTAAGTTTAGAAAAATAATTTGTTCATAGAATAGTAAACGGTCCTAACTTAACTAAGTTTCGAAACAAAACCAAAGTTTAGCCCATAAAAAGATTTGGGTGAGCCATCTTCTTAAAGTTGTACTCAGCGACATCATTCCATACATTTAGAAGCAGGTACAGTCTCTTCCCATCCAGACGAGGATGTTTCAGTCACTCATTTTAACCAAGACTACAGCATAGGACACTTTAAAAGGTTTGCTGGAAGAGCAGAAAATGCAATTACATGCAGCAGCCTTCTACAATGGGGGCCATGGCAGGAACCCACCTCCACAGACCTCAAGCAGCAGCAGCAATGATTGGTATACATATCAGCAAAGGTAAACTTCACTTCATAATCAATTAAACCATGGTTGAACCGGAATTAAGTTTATGACAGTGATAATGGTAACTTGGCCATTATCAAAAACATCTGCATTTGTGAATTAGAGGTCTTACCAACAACTAGCCCTTCACACTGATTGGCTGATTTATTTATGAGGCTTTTGCATTTTAAAACTTGCCTTCAGCCATAAGGTCCAAGGGTATAATGAACTTGAATGCATTCCTTAATAAGCACAAAACTGGAGATGTATGTGCATTTATGTTTACTAAAAAGAGGCCACGGTATAATGAGCTGTATTCATAGTGCTAATTTAGCAGTGAATGAACACCCTTGTGTATTGATGCTTAGAAAGGGGTATCTGTTGTGTGACTTAAAAAAAAAAAATCTTGCTTTATTCATTCTTTTGACTCAATTAACATGGCAGGGAAAAGCAAAACACAAGTGAGAGATAAATAGTATCCTATCCCTTAGCCCCTGAATTGTGCAAATCAAAGTGCCTGATGTGGTGCAATGCAGTGTATTACACAAACAGTATATATTAGAGCTCTGGGATTCTGGAATCACAAATAAAAAATCTTGCCACTCACCTAAATAAATGCACATTTTGGATGGTGAATGTTGCTAGATTGTCTAAAAACCTACAGTATATCCATCCACATACTGTAGAGATAATGGGTGGATATGTTTATTGCCCTTCATCTCTGATATATGTATGGGATGAATGTAGATGCAAATCCTTATATTGTCAAAAATCCCCTTCCTACTCAGGCTTCAAAGTTTGGTCATGGAATGGAATTCAATAATCTAACAGAGGGACATGTTTTTTGTTCATTTACAATGGCTGTCACTAAGGCTTGGGTTATATCAGAATTATGGAGCCACGATAATGATTATAAACATTGTATTGGAGGCACAATGGACCTTTAATTTAATTCAGGTTCCGGTTAGTAAGATCCCAATCCCATTCATCCCAGTCGTTCCTGTAAATGTTTAATGAAGAATACTCAGTCCTGAAAGAGAACAGACAGGTACGTGCTCCTATAAGTTTAAACATGTAAACCTCTGCCCTAAAACTTAATCTATTGATGGCAGTTTTTAAAATTTACTTAAAGGAGTCATTTTACTGGAGTAAAAGGGAGGCACTAAGTTGAGGTCAAGGATTTTCATGTGCAGTGAAAGTAGTTAAGGGAAACAAATCATGATTGTGTTGCCATAGAAATCAGCAGAGTTTCTTCAAAAGTGTGAATTGTGTTTTTTTTTAGGTTTTTATAGAATTTACTTACTATGCATAAGAACTGATAAAAACTGCCTTGGTCTTTCAAACACAAGCATATTCTTTTCTCTTAAGTCTTGTTTTTGTTTTTTTTGTTTTTTTCAGCCCGTGAAAAACATTCTTATAAAATCATTTCAAGAACTTAACCAAAGTATCAAAATGCATTTATACTTAAATTATAAAGAGAACATCCACTTTGCTGGCCTAAAAAAGTACACCAATGTAGTGAAATACACAAAACTCTTTTCCATTATGCACGCATGAATTGTTCACGTACTTCTAAACAAATATTTTTGATAGAAAAGTCTAAGAATACCTGTCATGGTCTTTACTGAATTGGTACAGCCGTTGCTGTTAGAACGGGTTTATGTTTGATATGTTCCTGTTTTATCTTCACCTGTTTTTATCTTCACCAACTGGATGAAGCTGGTTCCTAGCACCACTCCCCAATATCTTTGTAAGCTATTTCAAAAAAGGGGAAGAAATGTTACTGTCAAGATTCTCAAACTTTTGCATAATCCATTTAAAAAGTACGCACTCTGAACAAGTTATGTGCTAGATAGGCCAACAAAAAAAAATGTTGCTCCTTCCAGTAAAACAGAGCTCTGTCCAAATAATCCAATTAAATGTTAAAAATAAAATCATTCTAGTCTAAGTCAGGAAAAAAGGAACTGTCCAATCTATATAGCACACGAACCATCTTCTGAGCATCCAATAAAACAAAACTAGAAATATATCATTTTGGATAACATATAAAACAAAGTCATAATGTAGTAGAGGCAACAAACATCAAAAGAACAGGAAGACACCAATGCTACAAAGAAATTGCAAATATATGTACAAGACCCTGTTTTCCATGTGTGTGTGTGTGTGTGTGTGTGTGTGTGTGTCTTCTTGTTTTTTCTATGTGGATTGTGATTCAGGTTTAACAGTAGCAGTCAAGGTTGCAGTTATAACCACCAGACTGCAGGGTTCAGCAAACACTGGAGTGGGCCAACTGTCCACTTTGTTCAACTGTCACCAAATGACGCTTGATATACTGGTCTCTCTGGGCAAGAGGGGCAGCATGGCATTGTTCATGTGAGCCTCCTCTGGGTTTTGTCCCCTGTTTGATTTAGACTGCGGCCTTTGCCCATTGATTAGCGTCATGGGGATGTTACAGTAGGTTTGTTGGTTCCCTAATGAGGTAACGGTGGGCAGGGTGCCGGTGTGAGGTACATCGTACTCGTAACTGCGGTAGTAATGTTTCTGCCGCATTTGGGTGTGGTAGGTGTTGTGAAAGGTGGAGCGCAGGTCTGGATGGGCGGTGGCCAGAGCGGTGGATGTGGCAGCTGCCATAGAGATGGCTGACACTGTCTGCAGTTCTCCAAAGGGTCCTTGCTCGCTCACATCTAAGACCTGCTCGTGCGTAATGATGGGCTCTATCCTCTTAAAGGGCATTTCGTACTGTAAATGTTTCCAGAACTTCGAATTCAGCTGGTTGCTTTTGGGCCCATGCCATTTGATAACAGTCAGCAGCTTGATGGTGTGTTTGAGAGCCTCCACCTCCTGGTAGTTCATGATGCCTCGGAGTTCAGTGCATTCGATCAGTATGACCTTGATCTCTCCAGAGACCAGCATGTTGCGGAGCCGTGTCTCAAGCTCAAAGATGCTCCAGCCTCTTCTGACCACGTAGTTGGGGGTCATCACAATTATTAGTCTTTTGCTCTGATCCACACATCTCGCCACATCTTCAATATAAGCTGCAAAATAAAACAGAAAAGGGTGTAACCTTTCAAAGCAGTGATAAATTGTCTGATTGCTGGTGATTACATGCTTGATCATTTCCTTTTTGAAATAGTTGGACAAACTTTTTGTTGTAACCTCTCAAATTAGAGCATGGGCATGCACACAGGAAGGATTTTTAATATGATAAACTTATTATTTACATGTAGTGCAGTTTATCATAATTTAGTTAGTAAATAGTTTTAAAATAATGCTTGAGTTTGATATATATATATATATATATATATATATATACTCTTAGTATGCTTTTGTAATACTCATCTCAGGTACTAATAGGTTTAATAGGTTTGCCCAGGGACTGGACTTTGCAGATTTTGAGATGACAGTTTTTTCAGGTCCAAGTCTGACAGCAACCATGAGTTATAAAACTAGTCAAGGTGAATTTGGAATGAGTTTATTATAAAAATAAAAACAAAACATTAAAATATAGGTCCTATGCAAAAAACAGACTTGCCTAGCATTGGATAAAAATGGGGATTGTATTTATTTACTTTATTACCAAGTAAGTATATTATTTTCCACCTTTAAACTGATTCAGATACTCCCCCGAGAAATAATAGCTGTTTATACAGTAGTTTATGCAGCCCAGTGCTTACAGAAGCCGGCTTTGTGTGCTAGTTATCAAAAGTCATCAGAAAGTTAGCAAAAGAGGGTTGCAGCATGGGGACATTGGAAGCCACTCATTAGTGTAAAATTATTATTTTAATAGTTCATATAGAGCTCTTTTCAAATAATAAAAAATATGCAGTGTCTATAGAAATTCTACACCCTCTTTCAAAATTTCCACATTTTGTTGCCTTATAGCCTGGAATTAAAATGCATTAAAATAGTTTTTTTTTTTTCATTTATTTACACATCCTACCCCACAACTTCCAAGTGAAAAAAATTCTATAAAATTTGTAGAAAATTAATTAAAAATAAAAACTGAAATACTTGGTTGGATAAGAGTCCACCCCCCTTATAATAGCAATCCTAAATTAGCTCAGGTGTACCCAATCACCTTCAAAATCACACATCAAGTTAAGTGGCCTCCACTTGTCTTAAATTGGAGTGATTCACATGATTTCAGGATGAATTCAGCAGTTCCTGTAGGTTCCCTCTGCTGGGTAGTGAATTTCAAAGCAAAGACTCAACCATGAGCACCAAGGCGCTTTCAAAAGGACTCTGGGTTTTTGAAGGGCACAGATCAGGGGACGTGTATAAAAAAATATCAAAGGCCTTGAATATCCCTTGGAGCACGGTCAAAATGATTATTAAGAAGTGGAAGGTGTATGGCACCACCAAGACCATGCCTAGATCATGCCGTCCGTCCAAAATGGATGGCCGAGCAAGAAGGAAACTGATCAGAGAGGCTACCAAGAGGTCAATGACAACTTTGCAAGAGCTAGGGGCTTTTATGGCCAAGACTGGTCAAAGTGTGCATGTGTCAATGTGATGGGTTATGGGAGGAAGTGATGGGACACGGGAAGCACGTAGTTGTGGTTGGATTCTTTATTTATAATTCCCACAAGAAAAAAATATGCCTCTGTTACCAGCTATGGTAAACAGAGGCTAAAAATGAAAACAAAACCAGAACATAAACACTGTCACAGGGTTTTCCAGTATTCCACACCCCACAGTAGATGGCTCGAGCTCCCTCTTAAAAAAATCCCAGGACACGTAACTCCTACAGCTCCCAAGATTCTCAAGGAAACAGTTTGGACTCGCAGGCAGCCAGTCTGGGAATCCTCAGTCTGAGTGTAAACAAAAAAACAAACAAACCAAACAAAAGAACAAAACTCACAGAGCTCATGCAGCATAACTGTCACCATCCAGGATAGCCACCAAATGTCAGAACCCCACAGCTTAAATAGTGCTGAGCCCTGCCCCTACAATCAGTGCACTGCCCAACCTCAGCCAATCGTCAAACGCAGCACAGCCGATTGCAATAATGGGGCTCAACCATGAGGTTCTGCCCCAAGTTAAGATGGCCACCACCGCTGTGGCTTCTGCCCCAACCATGACTCGGCCATTCTCCTGTGTCTCGGTCCTTCCTGCACAGTGCTGCCAGTAGTCAGGAGGGCAAATTACAAGAGGGACTCCTTTCACTCCTGTCACCGTCAACAATATCCTAAGCACTCTACAAATATGACCTATATGGTAGGGTGGCAAGAAGGAAGCCATTACTCAAGAATGTCCACCTTGAATCATGTTTGAAGTATGCAAAGAAACCACTCTGGAGATTCTGTAGTCATGTGGCAAAAAGTTTTAAATGCAAAGCGTTATGTTTGGCGCAAACCCAACACAGCACATCCCCCAAAGAACACCATCCCTACTGTGAAGCATGGTGGTGGCAGCATCATGGTATGAGGATGTTTCTCATCAGCAGGGACTGGGGCACTTGTCAGGATAAAAGGGAAAATGAATGGAGTAAAGTACAGAGAAGTCCTTGAGGAAAAGCTGCTGCCCTCTGCAAGAAAGCTGAAACCGGGACAACCTTGACAAAGCTTGAACAGTTTTGTAAAGAAGAATGGTCAAATATTGCCAAATCTAGGTGTGCAAAGTTGGTAGAGACCTATCTTAACAGACTCACAGCTGTAATTGCTGCCAAAGGTACTTCCACCAAGTATTAACTCAGGGGTGTGGAGACTTATCCAGTTATGATCTTTCAGTTTTGTATTTTTAACAGATAACTTTTTTCTCAATAAAAACTTTTTTTCCCCTAAGTAGTGTGGAGTATGGTGTGTAGATAAGTGGAAAAAATCCTCCTTTAAATGCATAAAACTGAGTCCCTGACATAACAAAATGTTAAAAAAAAGTTCAAGGGGTTGTAGACTTTCTATAGGCACTGTATATATATATATATATATATATATATATATATATATATATATATATATATATATATATATAATTTATTTTAACTTTTTGAAACTTTCATAGTTGTTTTACCATAAGATGATGTTTCAATTGTCAAAAAAGGGCAGCTTTAAAAAAGAAATTGCCATATAGGCAGTATGGCATTTAACATTAATAAATCTTGTATACAGCAGCTACTGTATTATTTTAATGGGCATTTTTTACTTTTTTTTTTTTTTTTAAAGAATTTCCTTAGAAAGGGTTTACAACAACACAAGCTGCTTTGTCTTTTTTTATGTCACTGACCTGGACCCTAAAACATTTGATACGGTTCCTGCTAGGCCATGTTTCCATCTGTAACAGTCTGTAAAACTCAAATCTGGTCTTGTTCCAGTAACTAACTGGTGCTGCCAGTTCTATCTGCAGTCCACAATCTACTCTCCAACTGGTTGTTCCATAAAGTTAAAAGAATGCCAATATGTATCATATTTTTGCATACTGTAACTTTATAACATTTATAAATGTCTCTATCTACTATCAATATTACCTGATTGTATAATGAATTGACTGTCTGTATGTTTGTCCCCCCCCACCCCAATGAAGTTGAAGGTCAAACACATGCTAGGTACTTCTTCCATTAGATTGATTTGGAGTAACTGGGTTCTTCCTAAGGTTTATATTGGTGGGTCAATCGAGTCTCAAAACATTACAAGGAGTTTGCGCCCACCAACAGCCAATCATTTAATGTCACCAAGGGCTAGAACCTTTATGGCATTACTCCCTAGAGCCTTTGGGAGGAGCTTAATTTCAAACGGTTTTCCCGAGCCTCCGATAGTCTACTAGTGAGGTAAATTGGTACCTGGGGTACATGGAAACATGGCATTGGACTTGAGTAGCTCATATTGTCAAAGCTGTTAAAATGGTAAGATTCCTAGCATTACTATCATATAGTTGTGTGGGTTTCTCTTATTTATTTGTTTTCCCTATTACTGCTCATCAGTTTACGTTTTAATGCAAGCTACTACAGTTAACTATTTCATTTGTACACAGTCTGACCAGTACAACTGATCAATTTAGTATTGAATAATATGACGAAAACAAACACCAATATGCAATAATATAATTATAATATAATTATCCTTGCTTCATTTCATTAGCCCTTATCATGCTTTCAGACAAGTAATTCAGGATTCTGACTCCCGTTTATTGCTGTCAGGGTAACCAAAATCCTAAATGATTTGTTTCTGGGGAAGTCCTTTACAGTACAGCTGCTGATACATGTGAAAATCGCAGAGGCAGTCAGAAGAGCTTGGGATAAAATACCTCTGAGCAGTCTTGTATCATCCTGGTAATGATCATTGGTGATACCTAAACATAAATATTTTAATATTCACACTCTGGTCAGAACTGTTGAAATGCATCAGGGTAAAGAGGGGTGAGGGGACTCAGAAAATGGAGGTAAACATGGTTTCTTTCAAACATACAGGCCTAGTAAATAAATAATGCTATAAAGCACTTTCACTGAATTTCAACTGCATGTTACAAGACAGCACTCTGCTAAGATTACATTTGTCCCAACTTAATATATTTTAACTGTGTTTAAAGTGCAGTAGCTTTTCATTTTGAATGCTACCCAATATTTCTGTACAACTCTGCACAATAACCTAATGGGAATAATTAACACATTATCAATATATAACAACATTATATAGGCAAACAAGCACATTTAAACCCAAAGTACAAATTAACATTTACTGTCAGGAACATGTTTGTTTCCCTTTGAGATACACAATGATAGTTAGTTTCAGGTCTTGACTTGTGTTGCAAAGTTGGCAAAACATATGTGGATGAACAGCATACTTCTTGTTAGAAAGTAGTATATACAGCATTTTACTGGGGCCTCGTTTACCAAGCAGAAGTAATTTGGCCAAAATTGCGGGAGGAAAATTAAGATGTGTCACGTCCTATTTACTAATTAGAAGCAAAAATACCAGTCAGAAAAATTCTAATCAGCATATAAATTGTGGGTGGCAACAGGCTTGATTATTACATGGTAATAATTTAGTTTCAATTTCAATGTACTGTATTGCATGTAGGATTGACAAAAAAAGCTAGGTATTCATTATTTAAGTTGGCTGAATTTTTGGGTCATTTTTGCCTGCACAAAATCCTTGTGAGATGTTCGTGAATAGCTCATGAAAATATGACGGCTCATTATCTGTGTTTTGTATGCTGCTTTGCATATGTAAACATCATTAATTCAATGCAAATGAGGCAGTGCCACTATTCCGTCCCTTTCATTTTGCATCCACTAAATCCACACGGAAATGGGAATAGAATGGGAAAGAACTGCCCATGACAATCACGTTTTGCGTATGGTAAACGCTTCGTAAATGAGGCAGCCTTTATATATAACATGTACATATTTGCACACCTTTTACCAGTCACAACAGTATGGCCTAATATGTGAAATAATCTCTTCGTCCCAATATAGGTCCACTGGTCTGTGAAGCTAGTTATGGTCAAGACCTCAGTGGGTATAAGATTACAAATGTCTTTGAAGTTATCCTGAGTAAATATTGTCTTTAAATCACAACCCCCCCCCCCCACACACACACACACCCCAGATGTACTTACTTCCTGTTGGAATTAAATCCCTGTCGGGTATGAAGAGCTTATAGCCACAGTGCTTCTCCAGCACGTCAGGGAGGATCTCGAGTGCGAATCGCTCCTCTTCTCTGGTCTCCTGACCCCACTGGTCAGGATCCACTTTGGTGTAAGACAAGTACGCATCATAATCTTTGTTTTCTAAGAAGGAGACATAAGCAAAAATGCATTTTCATATTTCTATGAAAAAACTAAAACGTGAAAGGAATAACTAGGTTAACACACGAGCAGGCTAAAAATAATATATTGTGGGCTAAATTCTCAAAGCTATTTACTCCAATTTGTCATTTGCACAATTTTTTTCAGAAACTAGAAACACTCCCAATAGAGTTATGAAACCAAAAAGACTTTTAATTCAGTGCCTTGAATTAAGTATTAAGTATGATGTATTGTTTCTTATTAGTCTTAGATGTTTAATTTGTGATTTTTCCAGTCCTAAAAAAAATTGAACTATAGTTAATCGCTGTGAGAATCTAGCCCTGTGCGTTGTTTGAATAAAATGCACCATGAACTATAAATTACATCATAAAATCATAAGTTTAAACATGCATGCAAAAATAAAGTTTCCATTCAAACAGAAAGTCTCCCTGTAGTGTCCCCTCCCCCCAACATTTGACTCTAAGCATGGTCACTTGGAGGACTAAATACAAGCAGTGTTCTTTCATTTTCAGCAAGAGGACTAGCATGTCAACTACAGTGGAAGTAATGTAGTTATAATGTAGTTTTGTTGTAAAAAAAAATCTATGGCATGAGTAGTGAAACCTCGTGTCTACTCTCGGAGAAGTTCTATTATAGTGTTTAGGGGACACCCATTGGTTTTAAATAGAATCTATTCCACACTGGTGCTCAAACAGGTGATGTGCACTCATGTGTTAAATCAAGTTATCATTTCATACAGTTTGCTAATAACACATATTTTAGCGGCATGATACCCATGATACTGGGTCTGGCCATTTGTTTTTAATTTTCTAGGGTTCTCTGTGTGAAAACCATGGTAAAGCAGGGATGGAAATAAGATTCCTAATGCATAGCAATTTCACCCATTTCGGGTTTTAATATGTGCTTGATTAGTCACAGTGTATCGGGCGTGCCTAAAACCAGGAATTGATTAAACTACTATGTGATGGGAGTTTTTAATCCCTGTAAAATGCAACAAAGTACACTGCACAATTTACCATGGATCATTAATTCAGCAAAATACTGTACATTTCAGATGTGTAAGGACAATGATTCAATTACATTCAATGTGAATTGCTAAACTTTCCCTAAAAGCACAACTACCATTAGAAGGCAGTGATAACAAATACAATACAATTTAACTCCTCAGTACTGTTGTTGAAGCTGACCCTGGGATCCTTCAAGAAGCTGCTTGATGAGATTCAGGGATCAATAAGTTACTAACAGTCAAACGAGCAAGATGGGCCAAATGGCCTCCTCCCATTTGTAAACTTTCTTATGTTCTTATGTTCTAATTAGAAACAATAATAATTTAGGTTAATTTGTACAGGAACATCAAAGTACATTTTCCTAAAAATAGGATTCAATAATTATAGAACAGACATTAAAAACCCTTAAAAGTAGCATTTACAGTTCATGTTATTGACGCCATTAGGAGGCTATTATTAATGAATTCATTTTTGGGTCTCAGACTATTGCAAGAAAATTCAGCCAAGAATAATTATATGAATTAAGGAGAGTGAGCTGTAAATTGTAAGGTGTCCAAATATGAGAGGAAGGCCTGCCATGCAATATAGAATTTAGTGCTAGATCCATTAAGAGTGAATTTAATTTTTTCAAGTTTGAGAAATTGTCCTAATAATGTCTCTAACCCAATGAACATGAGATGTACTCTTGAAACAACAGAATCCCAAATGTCCTCTGTAAAACTAAAGCCAAGGTCCTGCTCCCTGGCAGCCCTTATAGTAGTTATTGAAGGACAGTTTAAAGAGAAAATAGAATTGCAAATTTTAGAAATCATACTGTTACATTGAGGATTAGGTTTAAGTAGAGAATCAATGGAGGATTCAATAAGTGCACTGGGGAAATAAGTCACCTTACTACGCACAAAGTGTCGAATCTGCAAGTACCGAAAGAAATGTTTATTTGGAATATTATATTTTTGAGAGAGTTGATCAAAAGAAGCAAAATTAGCATCACTATACAGATCTTTCACAAATTTCAGGCCCTTATCGTGCCATGCCTGGAAGGAAACATCACTCAAAGAGGGTGCAGAATTATGATTCATAGCAATGGGTGAAAACACTGACTAAGACTGGAAACCAAAATTCTGTTTGAACTGGGCCCATATCCTAAGGGAATGTCTTACTACAGGATTAGAGCTAAACTGTGTGAGAGAAAGAGGCAGAGAGGAACACATCAATGCTGCTAAAGATGTGGGCTGACAAGAGGCAGCTTCAGTCATTAACCAGGCAGACCCTGTCTGCTGTAGATGTTGGTTGAGCCAGTATGTGATAAAACAAATGTTAGCTGACCAATAATAGAATTGAAAATTGGGCAAGGCCAGTCCTCCCAACCTTTTAGGCCGTTGTAAGAGGGACCTGCGAATATGTGGGTTTTTCTTATTCCACGTAAAAGATGAAATTAGTGTATCCAATGTCTTGAAAAAAGATTTAGGAATAAAAATAGGAATGCACTGGAAAAGATATAAGAATTTAGGAAGCACATTAATTTTAACTGAATTAATGCGGCCAGCAAACGAGAGAGGCAAAGTGGACCAGCGGATAAAATTGAATAAGTTCCACTAAGGGGGTAAAATAAGATTTAAAGAGATCTACATAGGACCTTGTCAAAGAAATTCCTAGATAAGTAAATTTATCACAAGTCATTTTAAAAGGTAGATCAGGAAATTGACAACGTATTGTGCAGGATTGATTGGAAATAATTCACTTTTATATAAATTGAGTTTGTATCCAGAAAATTTACCAAATTGATCTAGGGTAGACAAAATATGAGGAAGGGATGTAGAAAGGTCAAATACATAAAGAAGGCGATCATCATCATAAAGGGATACCTTTTACTCCAGACCACCACAGACCACCCCACTAACAAGTTGATTACATCGAAGGGAAGCAGCAAGGGGCTCAATTGCAATGACAAATACTAGAGGAAATAAGGGGCATCCCTGACTGGTTCCACACTGCAGAGAAACGTATCCAGAGTTCATACTATTGGTACAAACTGAGGGAACAGGACAGTTATAGAGAAAATTTATCCAAGAAATAAAGTTCTGATCAAATCCACATTTTTGAAGGGCAGCAAAGAGGTAATCCCATTCCACGCGGGCAAAAGCCTTCTCAGCGTCTAATGAAATAAGTACTTCAGGGTCTGGAAGAGCCGAAGATGTATAGATAGTATTAAAAAAAACGTCTTTAGTTAAAAAAAAGAGTGGCAGTTCTGGATGAAACCTGTCTGATCTAAACAGACAATAGAAGGAATAATTGATTCGAGCCTGCGAGCTAGGCCTTAGCTAAAATCTTGACATCTGCATTAAGTAATGAAACTGGGCGATATGAGCTGCAGCAAAGAGGGTCCTTATTCTTTTTTAATAGTAGGGATATTGAGGCTTGATAAAGTGTAGGGGGGAAGAGATTGCGACTTAAATGAGTGAACATAGACATCAAAAATGGAGAAAGTTGGGATGAAAATCTTTTATAGAATTCGACTGAAAAACCATCAGGTCCAGATTTGCCACTTTTTATTGATTTAAAGGCCTCTATTGCTCATTGATCGCTTTTTGCTCAGTTGCACAGAGCCTGATTGTGTTTGAATTTCAGTAATCAAATATGAAGCACTAGATTGACGCAGTTGATGAGCTAAAAGCTTGCTTGCTTTGTTACCATGTTCATATAAAACATGACATGATCCGAGTATTTGTTTTTCTACACATTGAGAGGCAAGCAAATCAAATTCCGTTTGTAGTCTTAGTCTTAGTAATCAGGGGTGGGTAAAACAGCATACTCTGATCCAGCTGGAGAATAAGATCAATTAGCTCTGACAATCTCTTCTTATAATACTTGTTCTTTTGAGCAGTGAAAGAGATGATCTGACCACGCAGGTAAGCTTTCATTGCCTCCCATACCATTATAATAGGGACTCCTGGGGAGTTATTCATATCAAAAAAATAACTAATCTATTGGGACATAAATTTGACAAAATTTTCAAACTACTAAAGCACCAAGGAGTTCTGGGTATAAACTGATTTGGAAAATTCAGTTATACTATAACAGGGGCATGATCAGATATAACTGTACTGTGATACATACAAGAACAAACAGCCAACAGCAGTTTATTGTCCAGAAAAAAATAATTAATACATAAGAATGTGTGGTGGACAGGAGAAAAAAAAAAAAGAGTACTGTCCACCTGTAGGATCGGATCAGTAACGCAGTTTTAGAAAGTGAGGTAGATTTCGAGGATGAACGATCTAAAGCAGGATTCAAGCAACGGTTAAAATCCCAAACAAAAGCAAGTGATGTGTACTTAAATCAGGAAGTGAGGCTAAAAAATTTGTAATAAAATCCCTGTCATCCCAGTTTGGAGCATAAACATTGGCCAGAATCATAGGCGTACCATAAAGTCTGCCTATAACAACAACATAACGACCATTCTTATCAGCAATAACTTCAGAAACAACAAATGGTATGTTCTTATGCACTAAGATTGCAGCACCTCTGGCCTTAGCATGAAATGGTGAATGATAGAGCTACCCCGTCCATTCCCTACGCATGGGGAAGTGAGCTGACATTCAAAAATGGGTTTCCTGCAACAATGCAATGTCAGCATTTAAATGCTAGAGACGTGCGTAGAAGCTTTTTTCGTTTCACCGGGTGATTTAGCCCTTTAACATTCAAACTTTTACATTCAATTTACAAACTTGACACCAGTACCTCTGTTAGCAGACATCATAATAGCAAAAATACAAGATCAAACTATAGGCTGTAAAAAATAAGATCAGGGAAAAGAGATCTATTGTCAACTTTAAATAGCATTGTATAGTTGTCTGAGACCCAATAAAAAAAAGAGAAAGAAGGCAAAAGAACACATAAAAAAATACGATTTTAAGAAATTAGAAAAGAGTGAATAAATCGAGTAATTACATATAAAAAAAAAAAAAACTGCCACTGACATTCCAACTCGCATATTGTAAAAAAAAAATATATATATATATTTTGACCCTAGCATTACAGGTATCACGACCAGTATAGCAGCCTAACTCAATTCACTTACATTTTTAGGCTTAATTTAACCGAACTAGATTAAAAAAAAAAAAAAAAAAAAAAATGAAAGTCTCTCAAGTCTATACAAATACCTTAATACCCCTTGTATACGTTAGAAAAAGGAAAGCGAAAATATAAAAATGGCCTACATGAACATACATACATATACACAGTATAAACAGACACATAGACACAAAAATAAATAAATAAATACATAAATAAATATCAACACAAAGGAAGGTATTTGGCATCAAAAAACAAAAATGCTAAAATAACTCAAGACAATCAGTATGTGAAGTTAACCAGTAACAGTTTAAAACATCCACAACGGTTCTGATAATGATTTAGAAATAAGTGTATTCCAAGAAGAAAAAATATACAAATTCACCTAAGCAAAAAATACCTGTAGATCTAATTTTCACTGACCAAATAAGTAATTGTATGGTGTATATAAAGACGCTTCAGTAACAAAGCTTGGCAGACCGTACGTTAGCCACTAAAACCAGTGCTTAAGATACTATTGAACAGTTCAGCATAGTGTACAAAACGGTAAGATCAGCGGTAAGGGCTGCGTGGAGCTTTTCTAGCACGGAGACTACGGCTGACATAGAAACGTGCGCCGGCTGGGCCGGGTCAGTGGAATTGGTAGCTTGGTAGCGGAATCCAGAGGTAAAGAGTTTGTTGTCCCTCGTTTAGGTTTATTTGACATTGTATAGTAGGCCAGGTGTACAAATATGTTCCAAAAATCAACATAGTGAAAATATATATTAAAGAATGGGTTTGCTAAGTAAATGTATAATAGTTTGTGGGAGCGAGTCTCACACGTGTCTACTCCATCTAGCGCTCGACCGGAAGTTCCAATGAATGCATTTTTAAACAGTCTCATATGACTTGTCCTGGACCAGATCATTATAGATCAGTGAAGGCAATCAATTACATCTTTAATGGTTAAACAGTGCAGGTGTTTATTGGCTTGAGCTGTTACGATTTTCAAAGTCTTTTGATAAAGTGACGTTTGCTTACACTGCAGTACTGTATTGCAGTTTAATAACATAACAACATCATTTTGTAATGATCCTTTACTAACTGGTCACTGTACCTTTAAGTAATGTCTATAGTTCATTTGCACCACCTCCTTGGGGTACTCTGTGGGATATCTCTCAGCTGTGAAGAGGCTGAAGAGCTGGGTAGATGTGCCTTGAACTGATGGGCTACAACTAGCTGACTCTGTGACATATATTTTGTAGACTGGAAATGTGGAACTAGGATATGTATGGTCTGAAGCACCTGACCACTAAAATAAATGGGCTCTGTGCTTGTACCCACAATCCATGTGTGGATACTGCCTATTGTTACAAGTTCAACAAAAATGTATAATGCAGGCATTCTGAAATAACTATGTAGTGCTTCAAGAATACTCACGCCTTGCTTCTCCTGCATATACTTGTGTCGCCTCATTCGTTTGAAGAGAATGTTGAAAGTCACCCACCCGCCAGCAAAACAGGACAGTGGGTAGTACTCTACTCCTTCCCCACCCCCCAATAACACACACACACACACATATCAAAAAAAGCTTGAGCCCCTGCCATTAAGACAATTATATAAATATGAATATATTATAAAAGAAAGAAAAGGAATAGCAGGGAACCCATCTTCTGGGAACCAAACTAATTAAAAAACACAGAACACTGTGCAGCAACATCAGATTTGTCATCATTTTGACAAATGTAAAATTCTTAAGCGTCCTTTACCTGAAGGAAGGAGTGTTGTGTATGAGTTGAAGAAGAGGCTCTGTCATTATTAAGGAGAATGAACAGTTCAAAACAGTCAAGGGGAGTTTGGACATTTCTATTCTGTATATATATATATATATATATATATATATATATATATATATATATATATATATATATATATATATATATATATATATATATATATATATGGCCCCAAACATTTATAGAGTTGATTAGAAGGTTTTGTTTTTTTTTGTTTTTAGTTTTTTTTAAAGCAGAGAATTGCTCAGAGCAAAATATTCGTAAAGGCATCACTGGTGATAGCCTTGGGTTTAGCTAGATGTCGAGTCCAGTAAGCTTGATAAAGGGTTGTCATCCTCAATAGTGTAGCAGGAGAGTAAAGACACATGTCAGGAGGAAGCTGTTGTGGGAGATAATCCAACATGTAACACACAGATATTCTATATTCTTTTTTTCATTATCCAGGGGTGGTTCACCTAAATCTAAGACAGCACAAATAAGATGTCAGTGTTACCATCGCTAAATTGATACTGACAGATTTCTTAGTACAAAGGAAACAATCTGATGTCTTACCTGTAATGTGCTAGAATTAAATAGACAACTAGTGGAATATCACAAACATGTCTTCTGTTTATGAGTCTGTATTTGTCTTCTTAACTCTGAAGACTGTAGAGTAGTGTCAACTAGACCAGCGGTTCCCAACCCTGGTCCTGGGTGACCCCCTGCTCTCAATTACGTAAAAAGACACTTAATTGAACTGATAATTTGCTTAATTAGATCTTTTTAATTGTTTTCAGCTCTTAAACAGTTGCACATTTCAAGTTAGTGATAGACTACTTTTTAGAGTGAAAAAGGACATAACCAAAGACAACTGGATATGTAATAAAGTTGATGATCTGTTGGTATTGCCAAACAGAAAAAACAAACAAAAAAACACTTTGTTACTACTTTTAAAACATGAATTATGAACATGATAAACTTTGACTGGGCCATTATTGGCTAGATTTAGAATGACTTTTAGCATCCAGAGTAGAATGTTCACTTTGTAGAATTGTGATGTAATCATAGCATCATTGTACTGTAGTTCTCTAGATTTTGGAAATGTGTATTCCAAGCATAGAATGCCTGGAGGGGTTAGGCCAGTGTCAGTTTGGTATGACTGACATCATTCCATGGTTCAAAATGCGTCAAATTCAATGGACAAGTTGAAGTACACTTCCTTATCTCCTGTAATCCCGTTACAAGTATTATGCTAATAAATGCTTATTGCACAACTTCAGAACAAATAAATGCAGAGCCAGTAAAAATCAGTATAAAAATAATAATAATAAATAATAATAATAATAATAATAATAATAATAATAATAATAATAATAATAATAATCAATTATTAAGAATTTCACAACATTCTTCCCGAAATAGTCTCAAAACAGGTTAATCTGTTTTACTGTACATTTTTCACAAATTACAAATAAATTAATAAATAATGAAGTCAAGATATACACACCTCCAGTCACTGATACAACCAATGAACTGTCAACACAGAGCAGAACCCTCTGTGTCAATACAGTAACCTTAGCTTACGGTCATTAAGATTATAGCATTGAATCTCGCTGTTGGAAAGTATTGCAATACGAACATACTTCCTTACTAAAAGTATAATAGTTATAACCTCTCTTTGAAAATTGTATTGATTTGGACATAAGAATCATATATATTTTACCAGACATAGTTTGTTTCAACTTGAAGCTGTGAAAAATGGACTGAGCTTTTATTCTTTATAATGAAGCTATAGATGGTTGCACTGCATGACACAGATTCATTAAAGTTAACCTCAAAGATAAGTAGAACAATCCAGTTACACCTGTTGTTAACCTGGATGGTCACGTTTACTAGGTAAATTTGATAGTTTCTGCAATACCATTCTGTGTCAAACACCCCGTTTAATACGATGCATGTTTCAAGTATTAGCATGACCCCATAATTACCATAAAATGATACCCACTGTTGCGGAAGTCTGTTGTAAACATATATCATAATAAAAAGGACAGGGTCAAGTAGATTATTTTCAGGAAAGATAGCACTAAAACTATTGTCAGGCCACACTAGGTATTTAGCATGATTGTTTCATGGTTACTGAAGTCTGGGGCTGACCCTGCTACAGTAGCCTTTGATGTTGGCAGTGCACTGATGGTTATACTGAGATTGTACAGTTTGAAGTCCTGTGATGGAGGTTTTTTAAACACTGGGAAGAGAATATAAACTGCTGAACTTTGGTTGGACTTAGTTATCTCACAGGCAGGTAGTTGAGATTCTCTTTGAATGTTTTTTTTTTTTTCTATTTAAAAGGCATGTCGATTTGGTTATGAAACAAACCAAAAATAAATACATTTTTTTTGTGCAGCCATCTAAATGAATCATCTAGTTGTTAGATAACAGAAACAAATAAAGGTGAAGGGTTAAACTTGGAGGTGGAATAATCTATTTTAAAATTTCAGTCTCTGTTTCAATAAAGGAAGTCTCACTGAGGAATTTTGTGTGTAAAATAAATCCCAGATATACCCTTTAATTGCTCATAAAATACAGCCTGAAATAACAATTTTATCAACTATGCATAGAATTATTTTTCATACTATACTAGATATTTTTCTTCTAGTTCATCCATAACACTCAATCATAAGATAGGAAGCTATGCTAAAACAATTATTTGACAAACATTTTAACAATGCAATTACACCAGATGACACTGATAAAGACTCGAAACATCTCTGTAGGTTTCCCTATTAGCAAACATACAGTAAACATGTATGGGGGTTACTGGTGTGGCAATGTGGATTTGTAGTCATGATTTACACTCTGCATTCATTTTCACTGGAAACACTGCATATCTTTTCATGTTTCACTAAGGTTGAGTCTCAATATGTTAGAAGCTTGTTATGTTCGGCATGTTTGCTATACATTTTAAATTAGAAAGTAGCTCTGTGGGGTTTAGACAGGGTATATAAATAAAGAGAGTGAGCACTCACTTGATCAATACACTGAATGACAGACCGACATGAATATCCAGTACCATATGTAGCCCTAATGGTAAGTTATATTCTTGCTGCACAGTTTGTTTTTAGTGAAACAATTTGCTGAAATTGCATTTTGCATGTATTGAACTCCTTAAAAATCAATTATGTAACTAGAATTGAATAGGTCCCTTACAGTATTCTATTGGACTTAAATAAAATGAAAAGAAGCCACATCTCAGGTCTGGATAGCTGCACAACAGGAGTACTTCACTGCTGCGTTTGACAGACAGACATTTACAATATCAAGATCTAGGTGCTGAGGATGTTTCTCATTGGATAAGTTCCCAGACCTCGTGGAGATAGCAGTGCAGTCATTATCCAAAGTTGCTGATTCTTCAGAGTTTGCTCAGCTGCAAACCTTGACATGTTCTGTATGAAATCTCTTTGACATGCTGTTTGTATATCATATCTGAAACAAAAACACATTGGAAATGTGAAAAAACGCCAAGTTACCAAAAGTGCCCAGCGATTTATAAATAGAGATATCAGAAACAGAAGCCAAGTTTCAAGAAAACTGGGGCAAACTTGCCAAGCACAAACAAATAGGCACAACTGTAAAACCAGTTGCCACAATTGTTTCTTGAAACTTGGCTTGTGTTTTTGATATCTCTACTTGAAATGGCGGGGCACTTTTGGTAACTTGGCGTTTTTTCATATTTCCAATATGTTTTTGTTTAAGATATCACTTCTTTTTTTTTTTTAGCATAGCAGTTATGTAGCTGGAGTGAAAGTATGACTAGTTAAGGCTCAAATCCTGCCACCTTTGAGCTAATATATATATATATATATTATATATATATATATATATATATATATATATATATATATATATATATATATACTGATGCACAATGAAAACGCAACAGTCTAAGTTTTACACCAATAGCTCATTGGACACATACATAATGTTATTTACATTTTTAATAGTGAGCAGATAGGTTTCTTCGTTGTTTGAGTAGTATTGTTCCTTGGGATAACAAAATACTGAGCTCAATTCATGTGATTTCATAAAAATGCCAGGTGCTCACTGTTTGTTATTTGAGTTGAGCTGAAATTGCCAAATGAGTTGATTCAGAATCTTTATAAATAGCCATTCGAAAAGATATGCTTTAATTAAAGCAAGAAAAGAGAAAGATACGACCATACCCTGCTTGAGTAATGAAGATCGCCTGGTTGCTATCGACATGAATGAAGATGGCCTGTCTGTGAGAGAAGTTGCCTGGAGAAAGAGATGTTCTGCTTCAACAATCAGCAGACTAGTCCAGAGAAACCAGGAAACTGGCTCTGTGAGGGACAGGCCATATCCTGGAAGGCAGAGGATCACCACACCAGCCCAGGCCCAAGACCATTATGCTGACTGTTGTCCGGTGGGGCAACCGCGACCAGCCAACCTTCGTCAGCTGACTGCAGCTGTACAGGAATAGCGGCGGAACATCCCAAAGCAGTCTATCCAGAGGCTGATCAGGTCTTTGTGTCAACACTACCAGGATTGTGTTAATGCTCAAGGAGGTCATACTCGATACTAACTTTTTAATGTTTTCATTTTGACAGTACGTCACGTTTTATACTGAAAATTTATCATGATTCTTTGATCTGTATTTTTGTTCCTATTTCCTTTTTTTTGATCATTTCACTTAAGAGTGCTGGGAACTACAAATTAAATGTGGAATGGTGCTTTTGGCTGATTTACTTTCGCTGCTCTAATACCCTGAAAACAGGTCAACTATCCGTGCTGTATAGATAGTCACTGGCAGTTCTCGCCGCTTCACTGTAACTTGGTGCGAGGAACTACCATTTCTCTCGATAAAAATTTTAATTTGCACAAATGCTCTTCTCTTCTCACTAGTTTGGGAATGTCACGTAGGGAGTGAGGATGATCTCAGTGTAACCTTGACACAGTTTAGAACCTGGAAGACCCTCCTCCGTTATGCCTACTGCAGTTCTTTATTGATTCACATGTAACACTCGCTTGCAGTTGTCACCTAGTTGCCATTGGCATTGTGCTTGTCTGCTCATTATTTTTGCTGGTGTCTGAGCTTTCTTTGCACAGCAGAGCTACAGTATAAGGGTGGGAGTGAGGTGCATGCTTTCTTTCTCCAGTTGGACACAAATAATGATACTGTATTCATTTGAAAGAGAAACATTTTAATGGAATTTTTTTTAAACATGTTGACCCATTATTAAACCCAAAGACCAGTTATGTGTGTGCAGTCCTTATCAAGAAGATATCTTAAATACTTTGAAAGCTCTGACCTCTCAACCATGGACCTCTTTCAGTGCTAGTTTATATATGTCATTGGCACCCCCCTACACCCCCCCCCCCCCACTATAGACCACTTCTTAAAAAAAAAATAATGTGAGTGGTGAGCTAATATTCTTCTTCCCAAACACTTTCAGGTGCATCCATATGTGATATCAAATGAATCTGAGGCATTGAGGAGTGGAAAATCCAAAAATATTGTCCATTTGATGTGCAATGACCCCTCTGGTGAATAGAAACAGACTGAACATGGCCAAGCTTTTGATAAAGTTGAATTTACAGAAGTTTAACCAGTGGTTAAAGTCCAGGGGCTTGTAACCAGAAGGTCACCGGTTCAAATCCCACCTCTGCCACTGATGAGATGTTAAATCAATGTCTAACTGTAAGTGGCTCTGCATATAATGCAAAGTTCACAGCCTACCTCTGTAAAGGACTTTGTGATAGTGGTCCACTATGAAAGGCGCTAAATAAAAATATTATTATTATTATTATTATTATTATTATTATTATTATTATTATTGAGAACTGCTAAGTGGTAAACGGCATAGCCAATGCTCTACCTTCTGAACCTCACCAAGTTTACTATTATATTTTATACAATTGACATAATCTGTTCCCATCTTACACAACACATACAGGTTGCACAATTAAAGGAGACAAAAGTTACTTATCCCTAAACATGAGACACAGATGTTGGCTTTAATATCAAACTATTATTCTCAAGCCTCATTCTCTTGCCTGCCTTTCTGTAACACAGTTGGTAATGACTTTCACAGATATGTCGAATACATATTTTCACAAACCATTGAGTGGAGTTAGCTATTTTATAAACATTTCAGGGCTTAGTTTTGAAAAGATACTGTGTGAATGGAAATTTGATTCTCTGAATATTAAGCAGGCATGATCTTCAGATGCTTATTGAAGTAGGCCAAACTTGGGTTTCAATGGGACTTACATACATCTCAGGTTTCTATCATTTCTTTAGTTTTCCAAATGTTTAATATAGTCTTTTTTTTTTAAATGTGAACATATTCTTTGCATATAGTGGTAAATGCATGAAGATGGGCATGTCGTAGTGAAAACATACTGAAATTTGCATTTTCATTACAACACTCAAAACTTTTATATATATGTAAAGCGAATAAAAGATTGGTTTTAACTGAAACTATTATTATTATTATTATTATTATTATTATTATTATTATTATTATTATTATTATTATTATTATTATTAACTTGGCAGCCTAGACAATTAGCATAAAATAGATCATGGTGCCATGTCGCCAAGTTATGATACTTACAGGAGGACAGTTAATTCTTATTAATATGAATTTCAAGGGTTCAGCAACACATTTTGCATTATACCACTAATTCGTATTATCACGAGTAGCCTATAAGCTAAATGCATACTGTCCATTTTTTAAATTAGTCAATGGTGCAGTGCTAAATTGTGCACAATTACTGACCACCTGCACATTAATAGAATAGGTGTGTTTCCTATTCCTATACAGATGCTCAGCATGAACTGGAGGAGTTAGCAGCATATATGTGCAGTCTATTGCTTCCTGGTTTTAGGAAAAAATAGGTATTTTGCTGTTTGCCTCAAAAATGCACTAAGCACAACTACCAATGCACAAGAAATGGGAAATGCCAGCAACAATGGTCTGTTTAAAACATGCTTTCAAAAGTTCTTAAAAAATTGATGCAATTGTAAGTGTCACAAATTGTCTGCAGCGTTTGTTCATCTCATTATAATATTTGAGAACCCTGATCCACCCCCTTTTTTTGAATTTATGCAGGAACACCCATATTCATCTGAGGCTGAACCGTAAAGAACTGCTGCCGCAAAGCATTCCCCGAAATGTTGTCTGTTTAGTTCATTTCACCCAAGACTTCTGACATGCTTGTGACAGGCACAACACTTTAGTAAATTTACCCCACAGTATATTGCTGAGTTCAGATCTACAGACAATGTTCTATGCGTACTGTAATACCAACTTTATAGTGTAGTGCTACCTGATCGCACCACTTAATGCAAAGTACGGAAAATTTATCTTAAATGGATTCTGAATGACTTTTTTTTTTTTGCACTGTTTTTTGTCTGTGGTTATAAATAAACATGGTTGCACATTTCCTTGGAAAACATTACTGTCTTTCTGAGGCCTTCCACAAATATAAAATAAAGTCACACATTTTCTGAGTTTTACACAATACAATATAAATCTGCAATGCAATACAATTGCATATCAGCTAAGCTTAATTTAGTCAGTTTCAACTGGGACCTGCTTTAGCCAGGACTTACTGGCTAAGATGGTAAATTGAAAACAAATCCTCAGATTTACCCATTATCCATACGATCATGACAACAGAAGTTCTGCTTTATATAAACATAGATCAAGCCCAACAGTAATGCATCATTTCTTTTTTTTAAAGGAACATAAGCACTAATACATTCAGATTGTGTACTAGCAGAACCAGTACTATTCTGTATATTTCTCACATTATAACGGATTTAAAAATTGCCAGATGCATGTAGCTGTTCACACCAAAATGCATTTATAACACAGATTTAAGTCAGTGTAGGTTAACTAACTAATGGTCTGCTTAGGATTTTAATTTGAAAAAATGGTAAAAATTAAATTTAGGTAAAAATAGCTTGAAAATGTGACCCTTGATTGAACTCTGCGGTGAACCACTGTAGCTTGAAATTGGCCAGAACTCAGGTCATCAGTACATGAACGTCTTAGATTCACTGCCTGCAGCACTTTCCTTAAACTGGTCAGGGTTATTTTTAGATGACAAACATAGCCTCTTCACAACGGTATTCATAAATATGTGACTTACAGTATTAATGAAAATAGCAAAGTCCATGCCTGTGAGATCTTGGGTTCAATTCATTTTGATTTACTGAAGATCAATTCTCACTTCTCAGTCCGAGGAACATTCATAACGTACAGAGCCAACAAGTCTAAATTAATATTCTTATAGCCAATAAAACATGTGTCTTTCGTATTCCACTGTTTTTATAACACAGTTAAGAGCAGGATTTTACTGTAAGTAGTGAAAAAGAGTTGAAAGGATTGCACTGACGATTTTTTTGTGAAAACACAATATGTATGGCAGCAGAAATGGAAGCCATTAGTGCACGTCATCGTGAGTTATCTTGCAAGCATGTGAAATAAACTCAAGTTTTATGTGTCAAGGTATCAAATCCCTCTGAGCAGCATTTACAGCATCGAGTCAGAAAGAACGTTTTAAGTTTAATTCCAGTCAGCCTTTCAGAGACACATGCAAAATGTTTATTGCAAACACTTTACATATGGGAAAAGTTTTAAAAAGACTGTGTGAGCCTGAATAACAATAATAATACAAATCTGCATCATCATTTAGTGTTTTCAGGAGAAACAATATAATTAAACCCTTACCTCCATCAGCCTCATCAGCTCCAAAATGGTTGCGATAAAACAGCATGAGCTCAATCTTATAGCACTTGTAGAGTATTACTAAACAGACAAGTAGCAGCAGGATTGCACCAAGCCCACCAGCAAGTTCAACTGTGTACATCAGCTCTGAAATTGAAAAGAAGAACAAAGATAATGCATCCCTGACTATAAATGAGCAAAGCAGCATTCAATTTAATACATGCAAACAAGCATACTCATTCATTATATGGTGCTCAGCTCGAAAATAACAAATGTAATGCAGATAACCTGCAAGCTGATGGTACTTAACATGAAAGTTGCGACCTTGCTCAGCCTGAAACTCATGTGTGGCTGTGAAGATTAAAGGTCCATTAAAGTGATAGTCAGAGGGCTCCCAAGCAGCACATCCAGTAAAGGCGCTCTGCATGGAGTGCAGGATGCACCCTATAGCCTGGAGATCATAGGTTCAAATCCAGGCTATGTCATTGCCAACCATGACCGGGGGTTTCCAGGTGGCAGTGCACAATTGGCCGAGCACAGCCCAGGTAGGGAGGGCTCAGGTCGGCAGGGTACCAGCGACCCCTGTGGCTGATAGTGGAGCCATTCAGATCTGTGTTGTCCTCTGACACTATAGGTCAGGTGGCTTTGCTGTGGATCCACAGTGCAAAAAAATGACAGATTGGCAGGAACACATTTCACAGGATGCATGTTTCAGCCTCCATTTACTGAGTTGCCAGGGGGTTTGTGCAGTGAACCAGGATTAATAACAACACAATTGGTGATTCTAAACTGGGATAAAATCATTGGCTGCTACAAAAAAAAAAAAAGTAGTAGTCAGTAGTTACATAAATATTTGCATAACATATTTTATTCTGAACCATATCATAAACAAAACTGTTCAACCAGAGCCCCAGGACCTTTTATAACAACATATCTACTGTAGCTAAGAGCTAGTTCAGAAAAAAGGACCATGAAATGTCCAAGTTGTTTTCTGTTCTTGATTATAACAGTATCACAGAGGCAGTTTGCATTCATGATTGGCTGCACTAAGAACATGTTAACTATTAAGTAACTGAAATTTAAACCAGAACCACCCTAAGAGCTTTTAAGAAATATTACTAACAGCAACAATTGTTTACAGTGTAGTGCGGTAACAGTCCAGTGAGGCAGCCTTGTTTGGAAATACATTATTTTAAAGGTCATAAGACAGTTTTACAGATAGAGCTCAATACCTTTTATATTCAGTTGTTGGCTACAGTACAGGTGAATAGCCTTGAGATTAATTATTTGAGAGTTATAAAATGACATGGTTGGAAATCAAGTACAATAAGTGTGAAATGAGTTCCCGGTTATAAAAAAGTCAAGATACCAAATCCTGTCATGGAAGAGTAACACTTTTTGTTTTGAGGTGGGTTTGAGTTCTCCAATCCCTCTCTACCATGTATGGACATGTTTAGCTGTTCAGCCACACTTTATGGATTAAGTCAGGTGCAGTAGGGGAGAGACAACAGGCAATAACCTCAGTGTGTTTAAGGCCATTGGCGATATGGGAGGGTGATGTAACAGTTTATCTTCTTGATGCCGCCTGTACGTTTCCAGGATGTAAAGACACACACTGTTTGCATGTTTGAAATTGGTGTCTATAATGATGTTTAGGGAGCGTCCCACAGCGGGACAATTAAAACATTGGTTCAAGCCAGCTGGCAAGCCTAGCTGCTGAGTATTGTTCACCCACTGCACTTCTCACTTCGGCAAAGAAATGCCTTCACACTGAGTCTCAGAAGAAGTTTTCTAGTCAATGTGAACCTTTTTTTTCTGCTGAATTCTGAAGACAGCAAACAAATTTAAATTTACTTGGGGGGAAGCCTAACATTTTTTGTTGCCATGGAGAAACGTGGCTAACAGTTCAAGATTTTAAAATTCAAAATGGTTGGGACAATGTTGGGGATGAGGCTTAGTTGCTGGGTCTTGTTTTTACCCATTGGTTGTACTGTAATATAATGCAATGGCTTAGAACACACAGTAGCTAATCAGAATGCATACATTTCTGGGGCCATGTTATTACAGTGAAGTAATTTGGGCCAACATGGCTAGGATTTGTTGATTTGAGTTTCTAGAACTGAATCTACCTTGGGGCATAATCTGAAGCAAATGGAATCTACCCTGGATAGGCCTGATACCAAGACTGAGGTGTACAGTAAAGAGTCACAGCACAAGCCTACAAAATTAATGACTACCTAATTATTTGCCTGGTGGATTAGACATGCTAAACTGACTATGGGGGGGTTGCATCCTCACTCCAGAAAGATCCTGCCTTGCATCTCTGTCAGTTTAAACATGAAGCAGCACGCAGTCCTGTTTATCCTCAAAGCTTACAGCATACAAAACTCTCCACAATAGATCAGATAAGACTTGTACTCTTAGTGGGTTTCCGTCAGTCTCATATGATTAAACTGAAGAGGACCATTTTTCTTTGCCTGTGTCTAAATAAAAGTACTTGTGGAAGATTATGACAAATTATTTTTAAAGACTAGAAACTGCACCCCACTTATGTGCCAATATATTTGACAAAATTCCTTGCCAATTTGAGATGTATCATCTTTTTAAGCGGGGCTGATTTATGTTTAGATGTGCCACATCATCACAATTTGTCAGCTTTGACATTTTGATTCGAGTGTGTTATGGCTCCGCCATGCATCGCAGGGGAGAATGAAGTGATGGATCGGATTCATTGTCACAAAGTTCAATGCCAGCATACAGGTAATCCAAACAAATGCAGCCAAAACTATCTGCTTGACAACGGCCATCTCCTCAGTGATGTCATTTTATCTCATTGTGGCAGCAGCAGATAAGGCAACTCTGTCTTCTGTCTCTCTCAGGTATTATCATTATTATAAGTGAGAATAGGTAACTGCTTTGTACCTTAGAATTAAAAAAAAAAAACACAGCCATTCCTGATTGCATTGTTTGAACATTTACATCTTAGGCATAAACAATTGGCGAAATCATTTGAATCTGTTGATGCAGGTTAATAGTTTTTACTAGTTTCCTCTAGTGACCAGTACTTCTGGTCAGCTCTCAAAAGTGCCATGGAACCTTTGTATCACTAAAATAGGAACTCCAAAACCACCATACTCTGTTCTGTAAGTCCTGGCTATGTGTACAGGTCCTGCATACCTAGGGACTTGTTGACAGAAATGCAATATTTTAGCCACCATTATAATTTTTTTTTAATACCTTTTAGTAAAGGTTTTGTTTATTGTTTGCAAGACAAACCCGATCGATGTGGTATACATAGTAATACTGACGAACGAGCAAGGCCTGTCACCTTTAGCCATGATTTAAATATTCACCATGTAATTGATTTGTTTGCATATCACATTTAAAGTTGTTGTACCCATTTAACACTTCTACTCCAATCAACCCAAAATGATTTTCTTTCCTTAAAAAAGTCAGACTTAAATTTTTATACCTGTAATTTTCTAACTTATAAGGCACTGTTTAACAAATACATACAACAAATTCCCAAATGCATGTATGAGATTTCTATACCAGTTATCCCCAACCAGCTATATTATTTAGCTAGAAACAGACATAACTACCAAAGAGGCCTTTTCTTATTGATTACATACCTGAAAGCACAAATTTTAATTAAACTTAATTTAAATACCTTGCTTGTTAGATTCCAACACTTTTGCGATTTAAATACACCAAAAGAGAGTTGTTTTTTTCTCTGACATTTGTGTATTCATTACATTGGATCTTCTAAAATAGCATTCCTCCTCAAGACACCCCTGAAAATCTCTACCTTAAAGCAATAAGCAACTGGGGCAGCACACCAGTGTACTGTAGCGTAACCGCACAAGTCATATTTTCACTGTTAATGGTGGGGAAACATTCCCAAGTGCTGTACTCATTTGCCACTGGAACAGGTGATACAGCCAGTTGAGGTGATAACTGTTCCTGCAACGACCTGCAAAAGCAAAAATGGTTTTGGAAGCTGAATGGTCTTTTATACCTGCCTGTCCCTACTCCGTCCAAGCTATAGCAGGTGCAGGAGCTGGTTAACACCAACGACCACCAGGCTGCTAACTGTATATGTGAGTAATTTACATAAAGTGGTGCCTTAGGAACTTGACAAGGATCTTTTGACTTCACCTTGTCAGTTCTAACTATGTGGAGTCGCTACCAACTGTAATAACATAAATTATAATTCAAACAATAATTATATGAGGAATTTCAGAGGTCTCAGAACAACACAGAGAAGTTGCACCCAAGAAAAAAGCATTGCAATTATTTTATTACAGGCCATTAACAGTTATTCTTTTGGTAGCAAAATTACTTCTGTCAGAGAAAACATGCTGATTGCTGCTGCAAAAGCAGAACGGTTTCTTAATAAATTGCTTTAGTTTCAAAACAATGTTATCACCTAGGGTCGAATTTGGTTTCTCCTAATCAGGAAAATGTAACCATTGAGTGCTGTTTCTGTTTGACTAATTAAAACAAAGTGCTTTTTCCTCTTTCAAACTGTGGTGTGGGTGAAGGCAATTTAGACTGCAGTAGTTTTGTGTCTAATCATAATGTAATTATCAGGTAGGCTCCAGGCTTGAATCTAGAATCTGCACCTGGCTATAATAACTCAAGCACATGTCTCAGTGGCACTGTATGTCCAATGTTTTGTAATTATGAATTATAGAATGGATTAAAAAGTAATTTACTAGGTTATTTTATACAGCACCCTGGAAAGGCATCATATTAAATTTGAATCGCATGCCACTTGTCATCTTAACAGCACACCCTTAATTTTGATACAATGGGCTCACACATGGAGAGTCTATTTTCATTATCGTTTAAATATTTCAGTGGGACAATCCGATGCAGAAAATACTGCAGTGCCGGCTGTCCTTAATTCAAACCTCACTAGTTCAAAACTGACCTACAATGCATGCTGATAACAGCTGCAGAAACCAAGATTCAATATGGAATGAGCGTGTGAAGCATTTACAGCCGTCCCTGTATCTTCTAGAATGTAACTTTTTTACTGAACACATTTTGAAAAATCCATTAACAATCAGGAAAGCGTTAAACCACTGCTTAGTGTTGGTTTGATCAATTGCAAGCCTTACATTGAAAACAACTCATCACTTCTGTTATGAAGCAATATGACCCAATTCTTTGCAGTCATTAATATTGCATCATGAATCCATAAAATAAACAACACATCAAAAATATAGGGTGGCCTGCATTGCTTAGCTAGGATGAACTGCTTTTTTAAATGTCTAAATTCCAGAGGCCAGAATAATCTCTTGTTTATTCCAAAATATGCTGCTTGGAGTAAATCCTCCAAAAAAAAAGGAAAAAGGCTGCCTTCAAAGCAGTCTCAAAAGCAGAAAGTTTAAAAGTGGAATAATTTATTATGCAAATGTATGCCAACCCTCAGTGTTTTTCAGAGAACACTCCTTGCTTAAGGTAGCCACAAAAACAATACTTCTGTAATTTGGATAGCGGACTGGGAAAATGTTATATTAGACAGAGTGAGAAGGTAATAAGAATTAAAAACACAAAAATGTTGAAAATGATAGAGACAACCTGAATGAGTATTTGCAGATGTAGCCACAGAGGCAATTCTTTACCTGACAGAATTCTGATGTCATATGTAAAGGGTTTTCAAAAACAGAACAAAGGGTTTTGAGTGCAGTCTTAAACATTAGAAAAAATAATGCATGGCTGCAGAATTCCTGAAAAGGAAACTTTTCTGCCAATAACAGGGGCATGTTATCAGTGTAACTACAGTGGAAAGACTTCATTTAAAGGAATCTGGCAGACACAGGGCATGTGTGCTTAGTTAAAGAAATTTACAGAGACACAGTTGAAAATATAAATAATAATATAAAATAATAAAAAATAATACTAATGAGCAATGCTTGAAACATGATTTATTCTACTGTTTGTCCTGCAGCACTGTATGAATACATGTTAACTCTTTTTATCATTGGTATGCCTGTAGTTGGTGTAGTCGATGTTAAAGCCATGATTGATTTACCTACAGGGGAATCAATTGCATAAGCAAAAGCTTCAGACTAAAAAAAAAAGATTATTAGCTGTATTCTTGGTAATGATTCATTGCAATGACCACTGGGCTACTGGCCATTTTGGCATGTATAACTGTGTAAACATTCATTTTGATGAATGTGTAATTTATATAAAATATATAATATTATATTAGACCAACCATGCCTGCAGGTACAAGATATGTAAAAAAGACTATTTGTATAAGCTATATCAATATTTATATTATATCAATGATTGACTGATCTGGCAAATGTGTAGTATGACTTGTAAACTGGTAAGTAGATTGACATTTACCTCTTTTGTGTAAAAGAATACTGGCCTGCCGCCTTCCATTCCCATTTTCCACATAACATGAGTAATTCCCAAGGTCCCCTTCTTCCACAGAATCGATAATGAGGGAAATGGAAACTTCTTGCTCCCCAAGGTGCTCTCTAAGAACTCTGGGAAGAAAAAAAAAAAAAGGTAGCAGTCTGTTTACATTTCCAAAATATACTTTCAGTTGCAGGGACACATGCCCCTTTGTAAGTTGTTTCTCACTTTGTCATTCTGGAAACAAACAAAATGTGTAAACACAAAATATCAAACAACGATAGAGCAACTAAAAAGAGTAACCAGACAGAATCACACTTCATACTATAACAAATTTATATTGTATAACACAACAGAGGTGTACAAATCATGTTATTGACTTTTGAAAACTTTAAACAAATCTTGTTTGTGTTTAATAGAATTGGCTCACAGTCTTTTTATAGCTGCTACCATGGAAACCAAGTAGCAGTGGAACATTTTTCTCAGTAAATTAATTGAAAATTCACAGCTGGGAATTTCCTGCAGAAATATGAATAGGAACACCAGTTATTTTGAGTATTTGTAGTATTTGTTCTACATTTTTTGTTTTTGTACTGTTGAAAAACCGAATACCGTAGAACTGTAGACACACACACTACAACATTGCCTTTTTCTGTTCATGAATTACATTTGAAGCATTGGACTTCCTATTGTAACCTTGGGTTGCTAAAGAAAACAATATTGCTCGTACGAATCATAGAAACATTATGGCAAAGCTTAACTAATTGAACAGCTGGCACCCTATCCTGGAGGTGATATCTGGGATCAATCTTTAAGTTTGTTCCCATTTACTCCACTGCTGGCTGTGGTCTTGAGAAGTGACTGAGCACATAGGTAAAACTGTTACCTTTCAGAGAGCCAGGTTCACAATAGGTAACCCACAGTCCTCTTACAAGGCCAATTTTCCTTACAGTACTGATCTATTATACTAAAACTGTTGCCAGTTTTTGTTGTTACCAGGTCAGCCCATTAGATTTACCCAAATGGATGGATTTACCACCAAGCATAAAGAAAGCCTAGACTTTGAGAGTTCTTTAATATTCTTGTTAGAACCGTTGTAAACAAGAAGCTCCTCAGTTCTTATAACAAAGCAGTCCAAAGCTTAAATAAATACAGAATGTCCTGGGCTCCTTTGGCTGGTTAAAATTTAATTATGTTCTTTGGCAGGAAAGCAGGATTTAACCTTAAAGTAAATTTTGACGAAGAAGAAAAAGAAAAAGTTTTTCCTTACCGACTGGGCATGACGCTTCCTAACCGTTCTAGCCAAGGTGAAGAAGCAGAGACCAAATATTTAGCAAATTAATCCAGACCTACATTATGTCTTGCATTAGGAAAAGGATTCTTAAATTCATCTTTGTGTGAAAAGTGAAAACCGCAGTAACTATAGCTGGCATGCAGCCTTTGTTCGGAAGATTCTGTAAAAAATCCAGCATCTCTACAATAACAGTCAGAAGAATATAGAGCCTTCTCCAGGCACCAGCCACAAAAAGTGTCTTGCTTCCCCTCTTATGTTGATGATATAGAGGCCCGCCATCAATAGTGGAATATTAATATCATAATTATTTGGGGTCCTGGAGGATAATTTTGGTTTCCCACAACACCAGTCAGGGTGTTAAGGTAAGTCCTTGTAATTAAGTGTATCTAAGTAACTGGATATGTATTTCATAATTACTGTTTCTGGGACATGCTCTTACATAGCAGCGTGCTTTCCAATTACATATTCATATAATATAAAGGTGACAGAACTGATTAAGAAAATTAGAAGCATTATCAGCAAAATTCCTTAGGATGCAATTCAGAGGCATGCTTTTCAGGCTCTTCAGAAAGAAGATATTTCTGAGACAAACTGGACCTTGTACTACATAAGCTGTATTGGCTAATAGCCTTTTTAATAGTTATTTGGGAAATAATTCTTATTAGGTACTAAAAGCTGGATAAGTAACAGGTCTAATGTATATTAGTTTCTATGGCATTTATTTAGCAAGTGCAAGAGCAAAGGATAATTTTCTAAAAGGAATAAAGCAATTTTAACAGATCAAAACTAGGAACAAATTGCTTGTAACAATACAGTACCTGCTCCTAGCTGCAACTAAGTTGTTTAATAGCTAGTTTTATACCATATAGTTCTATTGCTTCAAGAAAATATGTGTTTGTTTTTGCACTTAAATATGGCCCACAGCATTAAAAAATCACATTAATTATATTTCATACTATTTCAGTGGTACTGGAACAATTTTTAAAGTGGGGATGCTGAAAGCCATTGAACAAAACTGTAACCCCTGTATATGATGGAAGCCATGCAAAGCCAAGGGGTGCTGCCGCACCCCCAGCACCCCTAGTTCCAGCACCCTTGTACTATTTCTACTACTTGCCCTACTTTTTAACTTCTACTTTCACTACTAAATTCTGTTCTGTCTAGGTTACATTTCATATAAACTTTATATTGCAAGATGTTTACTTAAAGGTCAATTCCGTTTTGATTCATCTACACTGAACAAAAATATAAACACAACATGTAAAGTGTTGGTCCCATGTTTCATGAGCTGAAATAAAAGATCCCAGAAATTTTCCACATGCACAAAAAACTTATTTCTCTCAATTTTTGTGCACAAATTTGTTTACATCCCTGTTAGTGAGCATTTCTCCTTTGCCAAGATAATCCATCCACCTGACAGGTGTGGCATATCAAGAAGCTGATTAAACAGCATGATCATTACACAGGTGCACCTTGCGCTGGGGACAATAAAAGGCCACTCTAAAATGTGTCACACAACACAATGCCACAGATGTATTAAGTTTTGAGGGAGTGTGCAATTGGCATGCTGACTTCAGGAATGACCACCAGAGCTGTTGCCAGAGAACTGAATGTTCATTTCTCTACCATAAGCTGCCTCCAATGTCGTTGTGGCAGGCTGGTGAGTGGATAGAGGCCCAGAGACAGACTGCAGTTCAAACAAATATACTTTTATTATAAACAAACACAAAATAAACGTGCACAAGGGCAAAATAAAGGGATTTAAACACAAATAAAGCAATACAAAAACAAAACTTGCAAAATTAAGGCTTCCAGGCTGGGCAATGCCTTCACTGGATTCACAAATACAAAAATCCACAAACACCAACCTGCTTCCTCAGCTCCCTCTCCCAAATGAGAAGCAGAGGCCTCCTTTTATGTCAGGTGGCTGGGCGCTGATTGATCGTTAATTAACCTAATCAACTAATCAACCCCAGCCACCTGAATATAATAAACCCAGGCAGGTAGGGGAAATTAACCCCATCCCTGCCAATTTAAAAAGGGCAGGGCTTTGCTCTGCCACAGTCGTTTTAGGGAATTTGGCAGTACGTCCAACTGGCCTCTCAACCGCAGACCACGTGTAACCATGCCAGCCCAGGACCTCCACATCCGGCTTCTTCACCTGCGGGATCATCTGAGACCAGTCACTAGGACAGCTGATGAAACTATGGGTTTGCAGAACAGAAGAATTTCTGCACAAACTGTTACAAACCGTCTCAGGGAAGCTCATCTGCATGCCCGTCGTCCTCACCAGGGTCTTGGCCTGACTGCAGTTCGACGTCGTAACCGACTTCAGTGGGCAAATGCTCACCTTCGATAGCCACTGGCATGCTGGAGAAGTGTGCTCTTCATGGATGAATCCCAGTGATGGCAGACAGCGTGTATGGCATCGTGTGGGTGAGCGGTTTGCTGATGTCAACGTTGTGAACAGAGTGCCCCATGGTGGCGGTGGGGTTATGGCATGGGCAGGCATAAGCTATGGACAATGAACACAATTGCATTTTATCGATGGCAATTTGAATGCACAGAGATACCGTGACGAGATCCTGAGGCCCATTGCCGTGCCATTCATCCATCACCATCACCTCATGTTTCAGCACGGCCCCATGTCGCAAGGATCTGTACACAATTATCTGGAAGCTGAAAATGTACCAGTTTTCCCATGGCCTGCATACTCACCAGACATGTCACCCATTGAGCATGTTTGGGATGCTCTGGAGCAACGTGTACGACAGCGTGTTCCAGTTCCCGCCAATATCCAGCAACTTCACACAGCCATTGAAGAGGAGTGGGACAACATTCCACAGGCCACAATCAACAGCCTGATCAACTCTATGCGAAGGAGATGTGTCGCTCTACATGAGGCAAATGATGATCACACCAGATACTGACTGGTTTTCTGATCCACGCCCCTACCTTTTTTTTTTTTTTTTTTTTAAGGTATCTGTGACCAACAGATGCATATCTGTATTCCCAGTCATGTGAAATCCATAGATTAGGGCCTAATAAATTTATTTCAATTGACTGATTTCCTTATATGAACTGTAACTCAGTAAAATCTTTGAAATTGTTGCATGTTGCATTTATATTTTTGTTCAGTGTACCTTTGTTTTCATGAAAAAGACAGCCAGTGCACTTTTTGAACAGATACCATTCTCTTTAGGTTCACATTATTTTATGAGAGTCATGTCCTTTGATTTCCAGTCTTTAAAATTTTTGTAAAGACCTAGCCACTGTGTGTGTGTGGGCAGGTATTACTATCAATGTAGGGATAAAATTTGAGAAAATGTCCCCACAAAGATAATAACTCCTGAAAAAATGACATTGTTGGGATGTCCCCACTTTGTAAAACACCTTTTTAAGAACTAAATATGCCTTTAAAAAAAAAAAACTAAAAATGCCAAAATATTTAGTTTGTTGTCGACTTTCACCCTGTGTGGAGTTTTGTCTGACTGGAGTTAGAAACAGTAAATAAAACTATAATGAGAGTCAATGAGAAGTCCTTAGAAGTATAGGAATACAAACATCTGTGTGTGTGTGTGTGTATAAAAGAGTGCTGTAGAATGTTTTATAATCAAAAGCTGGGGGAATAAGAAAAGTATTACCGTGTGCCGGCAGACAATGTTTAAATTAAGGGTTTAAATCAAGTTATTTGGTACTGTGGGAATAATGATTGAGAGCTTGGTAAAATAAATAAATAAATAAATAAATAAAAAAGCAGCAGTCCTCCTGAGGCAAACTTTCTCTTTGATATCCCAATCTACATCAAACAGAGCTGATTACCCAAGAATGGTTTTGAATGAGCTTCTTGACATTTACTAGGTACGGGCTTTCAGAATCTTCTTTTCCCCCAATTGTCCTTACTGGTGCAAGGAACAGGCACTATTGTCTCATTTAGCTCACTAAATCACTGCATCTGTGTTTTTAAGAAAGGGTTCAGAAAGTACTTAAACACCTAATGGCATCTGTCCCCTTCTATCAGAGACATAAATCTGAGTTTAAAAGCCATTTGGCAACCTTGTTTTTATTTAGCTCCTTCTGACCCTTGTAAAAGTTCACAACATTATGTTAGGATTGTAGTTTGTTGTAAACAAAAGAGAAAGCACGATAAAGCACATAAGAGATTGACAATTCACTGATAAGACTAGTAAAACATGGAAAAAATGGTTTAGTCTTCTAAATATATTTACATTAAGGCAAAATGCTGAATTCACATCCACCATGAGCCTGTTTCCGTAGAGAAATATGTTAGACATTCACTACTTTATACAGTAAAAGGGAATCTGCATTGATTAGTTGAATTATGTGGTAATAAGGACTTAATGGCTGTACTGGCTCCAGAATGATCCCTTAATACTGTAGTTGATCTTATTCCAAAAGACTTTTGTAGCTTTCCTACTTATTAACCGGGTTACTACAGTAATCACCCAACGTGCACCTGCTTTAGCCAGATAATAGAGTTTGATGGATGATTCTAGATTTTCCAGTCATGATTGCTAGTCTTATAACTACTGATTGCCTGAATCCCTCTGGGGAGCTTTCATGCGTAAGGAAGAAACCTCCCACCTGTACACTTACTTAACTTAGATCAAGCTCTGCATCTGCTTAGCAACAAACTTAATTTGGAGCAGTGCAGTTCACCCAGCAATTCTGCTTTTAATTAGAATGAATGCAAGATAGTTTCCACAAAGTGATCCGATAAACCAAATATTCATGCAGCAGCTTCACAATTAAAAGGTTATTCTATGCTGGATCTCTTGACACATTGGATACATGTTATTTATTTTACTTGTTTGTTAATGGGAATTGTTAACTTTTCATTTTATGTGAAGCTTTTTGATGGCTTCAAGGGCTGTAGCAGACCTCAGTAAGTAAAGACCCATGTTGCTCTTGAAGTAATTAGCTTTCTTAGTGGCTTATCATATAAAGGGATTGTTTCACATAACGTAAGAGGCTGCTTTCTGGTTCAGTCTATCTGGCTCGTGGAATGTAGTTTGACCCAGCTTTCTGGAGCACTTAGGTTCAATGTAAATCTGAAGTGGAAAGAGGCACTTTTGCACCCTTGAAACAGAGCTCCTCATGCTCTTGTGTGAAGCCTTTGATCCTTTAAAGTGCTAGTATCAGCAATTATCCTTAGCTTTTGATTGAGCTGTGTTTTTTTTTTTTTTTTGTGAGCGCCTTCACTGCCAATTGAAAAGGCCGGTCGGTCTCATGTTGCCCTCCCCCATCACACACACACACTATTGTAGAATACAGAGCATCTCTGTGTTGTTCATCCAGTGAAGGCTTTTCAGTTGTTTTTTTTGTTTGTTTGTTTGTTGTTGATTGAGAGCTGCTGCAATATGAATGGTCTAGCCTATGCATGGGTAAGGTTTCATTTTACATTTCAGTAACCCATAAGACACATACATGCATGTATTAAACCACACATCCACACTGATTCACCATATCAAGGTCATTATTATAAATGTTTTAGATGTATCAAAAACTAATGTTTGCTTCTATATATGAATTCCATACAAGTTGCACTGGATACCATTGATTTTAATATTACTATACTCTGTTGTATGTACTGCTGAACAGCCTGTTGGGTAGTAAATTAGATTCACATGCTTGATATTCTTCTATGTGGTCTTATTCAGGTTTTTCCAATACCACCTAAAAATAAAAATAAAAAACAAACCCCCTAAAAACTTGTCTTTGTACATAGGTCTTTTATGGACATTTTTTTGTGGAAGCTTGAAGCAATGATACAAAAAATTAAACAGTAGCTGTCTGCATGTTGGTGATATTTGTAAGTCTCATATGCACAGCACTAATGATTACATTAGTAGCCACCAGTTTCCTAGTAGGAAAGCAAGAAATTTTCCTTTCTTCCTTGTGTGGAATAGACAATCTGCAGCTGTGTGCTACGTGGGTGTCTAAGAAAATTAATCTCACAGATCTTTCAGCAGGGAAAGTCAATATGTGGAACCCACTGATTTTCTGTCAGAATGAAGAGAGTCTGAGGCATCATTGTGCTGGATAGGCCTTCGCTATCCGCTGGTTTCAACAACACTGTTGATATGTTTTGCTGCACATAACTTAAAGAAGCACATATTCATATATGATGGGGGGATATTCTAGTTCTAATTGAAAGACTTAGTCAAAAATTGGAATTTGGTTTTTCATTTAATTTATTAATATATTAATGAATATATAGTACTTTAATAAGGACAACTTCACCTGTGTACACAGTCTCAATTTAGCCTCCGGTAGACAGACCACATACTTTAATTTGGTAGTACTAGCAGTCTCTCTTTGAAGTAGTCTCATGAAGGAAAGGCAGTGGGTGTTTAACTCAGAGAGGTGCGGTGCTATTGTCCCTCATAGATTCGCACAAGAGGTTGCAACACATGACAATGAAATTGCTGTAACAAGGTAAGGAGGACAAGTGACTACTTCCACAGCTGTAGCATTACTAAAAACATGATTTTTGTATAGAACAGCAAATTCCAATTAAAATGCGTAACTAAGTAACATGTATTATAACTTGGGCCCTGCATTTTTCACTTGTTTTTAAACCTGTAATTTAGCTCTCTAGCCACACAATGTCGATATAGTCTCCACAGAAAGCCACGTAATGAGCAATCATTAAACAAGCATCCCATTACTTTAACCATTTGAATTGCTCATCCCATTACCACAGAGTACATATTAGAAGATTAATACACAGCACACTGCAGATGGCTACTGAAATTTATTTAACCCTTAAATCCCTGTGAATACATATAACAGGATTTTAAAACTCTTTTTTTTTCAATATTATTTCATTAAACTCATAAGTATAAATACCAGTATACTTTAACACAAATCATTCGTTAAAAAAACTTAATTACATTTCCTTGGTATCTGGATCTCACTGGCACAAATATATAATTCGTCATCAGAACTGTGTTTTTTTGTATTGATTTTGTTTTGTTCTTTGAATATAATTAGGGCTTCTGTTTTTCAGTTTTTATTAATTGTGAATATTTTTTAGCTATTTTCGAGTTTTATGTAATTTCTTTTCGTTTTTAATATACTGTATGAAATTTGTGTTTTCAGTTACTTTCCAAAATGCTTGAGCGTTTTTTTTTTTTTTTTTTTTGTCAAAATGTGTAGTAGTAACTCAACAGTACTTGCACACTTTAGTTGTACCTTCTTTCCTTTGCTGTCTTCCACAATGGAATCCCTATGGTCACGGGCACATTCTTCTGGGTTTTTTGTGCGTAGGCATTTTTGTATATTTTACCACAAGTCTGTTTTAAACCCTATGTTAACTGTAATGCAGCTTTAAATCCTGCTAACAAGCATCTATTCCTGATTGTAATCTTGTTTTAAAGCTTGCAAGCAGAGTCTCCAATAGAAATGTAGGAATGTGCTGTCACTCAGTAGTTGAGCGGGTTTAAAGTATTAAGAAGTCAGGAAGGCGGGACATTGCCAAGCAGCACTGGGAAATGTATTTATTATTATTTTTGTAGTAGGTTTTATTTTTTAATGGGATAGGGTAAAGTCAATGTGAATTGATTAACCATTTCCACAGTTTTTCCAATGTTTATTGGCTGTCCACCGATTTCTTTTTTTTTTTTTTTTTTTTGTATCGGGGGTGTTTTATCAGTTAAAACCAAAAATCAGAAGCCCTAAATATAATGCAAAAAAAAAAAGCTGTCCATAAGGAGCCCATAACTGTTTCTTATGTTTAGATTAAAGACAAAAAAAAATCCAGTCTCAGTTCTTGTGCGTTATATTTTTGTTAAACTTAAGCATCATCAGTTGGTTGAGCCAGTCTTTGTGGATTGACATTTCTCTGTGAAAATGTGTCGATATGAAGAAACACTTTCAGCATTCACAAAATTGGTAAAAATTGACAAATATCTTTTAGCTAAATTGGGAAATACTTTAAATATCTTGCTAAATTGGGAAATACTTATTCTGCATTTCTACAAAATTTGGTCAAAGAAATTCCACTACCGTTTCCTTTTGCATATAGCCAATATCCTTCCATTTCTGATTTACAGTAAGTATCAAACCCTGGAATAGAATCTAACGGGAAGGTTTCTTTATCCAAACTACAAACTTATTGTGGGTCGAAAATCCTTACTGCATTCAGAAAATTGTGAGCTTGTTGAATAAAACATGGTTTTAGTCTGCAATGAAAAAGGTTGTAGTAGTGCGTACATTTTGCCTCTTTCATTTAACTATGGGTATCACACTTCTTTTATTTACTTATTTATTTTACCTGATGTCGCTTTCTCGAACCCGGCTTTCATCCAGATCTTCAATAAACTTTTCCCCTTTCATCCAGTAAATTAAAGGGCTCACGTCTCCACTGTATCCAAAAAAGGCCCGACAGGTCAGATTAGCAGGACTTCCTGCAAGAGAAAATGGGAAAAAATAGAGGATTTTATTTTTTAAAAGCACTGAAAATGTTAATGTTAACAGCAGCTGCAGCCTCACCCTGTCCTGTAAGCTCAGAGAATAAATCAGCCTTGCACTGCCATTGCCCAATTTAATTCACTGGCAGTGAAATGATTTCAACATGAAGCATCTATCTATGCTTGACAACATAATGCATCTGAGCAGCCTATTTAGAATCTATCTATGTTTCATTCGACTTTTCATTAGATACTTAAAATATAGCACACCTGTTTTAAACATCTGCTCATCCCAAACCTTAACCATAAGCTATTATAGGACATATTTAATAATAAATAATATATTCAATGTGAAAGACTGGTGGAGAGCATGCCAATATGCATGAAAGCTGTGCTTGAAAATCAGGGTTAGTCCACCAAATATTGATTTCTGAACTCTTCCTAAGTTAAAACATTAGTATTGTGTTGTTTAAAAATGAATCTGGACTTATTTTCTTTGCATTATTCGAGGTCTGACAACACTGCATCTTTTTTGTTATTTTAACCAGTTGTCATTTTCTGCAAATAAATGCTCTAAATGACAATATTTTTATTTGGAATTTGGGAGGAATGTTGTCAGTAGTTTATAGAAATAAACAAAAATGTTCATTTTACCCAAACACATACCTATAAATAGTAAAACCATAGAAACTGATAATTTTGCAGTGGTCTCTTAATTTTTTCCAGAGCTTTGTGTGTGTGTGTATATATATATATATATATATATATATATATATATATATATATATATATATATATATATATATATATATATATATATATATATATATATATGTATATATAATATGCCATTTTCGGTATAATATATATTTTACATTAAATTTAAAAAGCATACATGTACATGTACGTATACGTTACGTTTTGTATAATGCTAAGTACTTCTCCATATGCAATGCAAAACATACGACATGAAGATATTAAAAATGATTCCAGGTAAACCCAAATAGAGCTCCCAGACAGGGAGTTTGTACCAATTTCTCAATCTTAACTAGAAATTTGAGTTTTTGGGAACAAAATCAATGCATCAAATGGTATGAATCAAAATGGAAATTGTATTTGATTTTATTTACTGTTTACTTATTTGTTTTGTTATTTAGTAGTTATTTAAAACTAATTTAAGAAATGGTAACACCATTGCCCAAAACTAATATAAAAATATATACATGTGCTTTATGTTTTACAAAGCTTGTGTACAATTCACTCCAAAACTGTCTTCTTCATCCTAACTCTTATTCAACAATACTGATAGATTTATAACGCTGTCTCATCTGGCCTCTGTAATATGTACACATCATATTAGGTACTGCTCACTGAGTAATTTTACATTATATGCCACAGCCTACTCTCTGAACCTAACAAAGAAATCCATAATGTAACAGCTGCATTCCCTGTCTGACAGAAAATGATGTGCGGCTTACGGTAATGAAACTGCTAGTAAAGTAATGTGAAAATTAATAGCAGTGAGGGACATCTAATGTGGTAGATGGTCAACCATAAACAAATCTATAATTTCCTCTGAGGGATGGCACAGCTATGACTGCAGTGACTTCATTCACGTCAGGGAAGAGTCAGCAGCAATATTTTTTTAGACCAGTCTTCTAATCATGCAGTTCACCGTTGTTTCAAATACCCTCTGCATGTCCCAGTGTCCTCATTTCCACAAATAAACAATTATGAGCTAATACCTTTTTCTTCTTCTTTTTTTTTTTTTTTAAGTAGACTTTACCCTGCCCCAAAATAGGTATCTTAAAGGCTTAGTCGGGGTCAAGAAAAATAATTAAATGATAATTAGAAAAAAAGAGAAAAAGTTACAGTGCCACTATTGCAACTCCCTTGCAAGCAAATACAGTTGAGCAGTAACACAGGCACAAACTATGCACCTTACCTTAAACGTACTAACAATGCCCACTGTAAAGAATGTTGAAACCACACCTTCTCAGCTGATGTAAAACATGCTAACAAAATGGCGAAAGGGCCCTGGTTTAAAAACTCAATAACAAAAAATACATAGAAGTTCTATAGTAAGAACTATAGTAAGACAAGTGCTTCAACAAGGTGTCTTTACATGTGTTAATTATAACGTTTAATAATTACAGCACATTACAACATTAATAAAGACTTCCAGCCAAAATAATTATCTAAATGTACTACTGATTATTATTATTATTATTATTATTATTATTATTATTATTATTATTATTGGTACTATTGTGTTCTCAACATGTCAGTGTTACATGCATTACCATTTTAAATATCCATTTGTAAACCGCATTTGCTTCATACAGTATTGCAGTCACAGCTGCCATTTGCAATGTTTTATCTCTCACACAATGGAACTGCACCAAAAGCTCTGTTATCTTAAAGGTCACTTGCAAAACCTGAATGCTGTACATACAGCAGTGTCTACTCAGAGTATTATTCACAACACACATATAACAGAGCTGCACTGCATGCACCTAAAGCAGACTGTAAGCGGCATCATGAAGCTGTTCAGGAAAAGGTTATGATTATGATCAGTTATTAGGCTGCAAAGATTCCATGGAAACAAGATGTGTACACATCAAGGGTGGGCGTCGGAGATAACAGGTCTCTATAGACCAGGGGTCTCCAACCCTGGTCCTGGAGAGCTACTGTGGTTGCTGGTTTTCGTTTCAAACAATCTCTCAGTTACTTAATCGAACCAGTTATTGGCTTAATTAGTCAAGATTAACAAGTGTTCCATATCTTTAGCTAACGAATGATGTAAAGACACCTATAATACCTGCTGGGTAGGGGCTGTCCAGGACCAGGGTTGGACCCCTGATATAGACTAACTTCACAAGCGTGTGCAGTTCAGCAAGTATTGAACTGGAAAGTTTAACCAAAGGAAGAGTGTCCCAATTTGTGCCTCCAACAACCATGACTGTACAGGAAAGATCAAATTCTGAAACAAACCAATTCCTCTAAATAAAGCAGACAGCTGATAAACAAATAATATACGCCTTCCAACCTTTCACAAAGCAGAGATGATAAAATGATACGAAGCTGTGTGATAAATAGTGTGAGTAGAATGATAAAGTACTACAGATAGGGATGAGTAATCTGATCTACTGCAGATTGGACACTGGCAAAATGGGACTGCTCTTTCAAAGCACTATCAATGTAGCTTTGATTTGGTATTGGCAAGGCTTTCTGCAAGTTGAGCAACACTGTGATCACTGTGGAACTGTGGTTGTGATCTGGATTGCTCTTTGGTTTGACTTTGGTTTGTTGGGCTTGAGGAGGGTTGCCACCTGTCCCTGTTTTCCCTGGATCTTCCCAGTTTTGCAGAATATGCCTCCCCCAGGACACTAAATTCCAACTTGGCACATTGAGCACAAGTTAGATAAATCAGGATACAATATGACTGCAATAAGACACACAATCTTAATTAGTTGTCAATACTATAGTAGTAATATTAATAAAATATGTTTTAAGAATATAAGTTTTCAAGAAAATAATTTTGCATGTTTTCTTACATTGAAACTTTTTTTTCAGACAGTCAAAAATGCAACATTGTGTCCATTCATCTAATGAACAAATCACCTGTTTCTACAGCATTTTCTCTGGAGCAGTAAAGTGCAAGTAAAGTAAGATTTTCACTTGAACACCATTTATAGGGTTGTTTCCCCCCCCCCCCCATTTCCTTTATATTATGCGAATACTATGTAGTAAAAGGGCACTTTCAGTAATGTTTACTTAGCATGTAATTATATAAATACAGCGTGCTGTCAGTGTGAGGGCTTGTACTCCATTTTTCTAAATGAATTTGAAACCAAACGCAGGCTTTATTATTATATCCAGTTTTTGAAAAAAAGATATGGTTGTAAAACGTATTACCCTGCTGTGTCAGGTTAAAGTTACGATTGGCAGCTTGCATGTAAAGTATTGATCAAACAAAGAGAGCATTTACAGTACAAGACGAGAACCATACAAATCAGTACCTGGTACCTCCACCAGGGGGCACTAATGAGCTTTAAACTTTTACCAAATAACAGAAAGCAAAAATATATGCACATCGGCTGTGAAATTTGTTGTTTTGAATATCTGTCTCCTAATGGGTTGTTTGGGGGCAAGATTGAAATGTTATAAGTTCTCTCCCTTAAAATGTACTCTTATTTTGGCTTTAATTTATTATAAACAAAACAAACACAAATCAACATTACAAGACACAGTCTATAGCAAATTAATCAGTTAAAAAATTCTATATGTACATAAATAAATAAAATACAATAAAATAGATAAACATAGAGATAAAACTGATCACCATAAATGTACAATATATTACAGTGCAGGCTGCAGTAGAGTCAAACAGTTAAAAAAATATTGCGGAGAATAAGTGAGTTAAGGTTATTTTTAAATTTGGCTACTAATAAAAGTTGGTAGAGAGTTCCAAAGAAAAGGAGCAACACAGCTAAAAATGACACCCTCCGAGCGCAACACGTTTTGGAAGCATACATTTTAACAATCCAGAGTTAGAAGATCTAAACTGCCTCCCAGGGGTGTAAGGGCTAAGAAAGTCCATTATATAACCAGGACGTGGACCATGCAAAGCCTTGTAGGTCAACAATAATATTTTACAGGAAACATGGGACTGTATAGGAAGCCAATGCAAATGCTTAAGGACCGGAGTAATTTGTTCTGTCCGCTTGGTACCGGTAAGAACCCTTTTTGCTGCTGCAAAGAGCGAACAGGAAGATTAACAAAAAGAGCATTACAATAATCCAACCAAGATGTAACAAATGCATGAACGAGAATCTCAGCATCCCCAGGGGGCAGAAAATGACACACTGGTAATTTTCTTTAAATAATAAAACCCTGTCTTTACCATTGAAGAGATATATTTTTCAAATAAAAGCTTTTGAGTCAAGTCAACACCTAAGCTGTATACTAACAAAGAGGCATCTACAAAACAGTCACCAAAATGGCATGAACACCCAGTAACTGAGCAAAACTGAGTGTTCAATCCAGTAACCAAGAGCTCAGTTTTACTAGCATTCACTTTCAAGGTTTGACTATCTGACAAACAAGCGGATAGGACTGTATCTGTGTTAGAAATTATTTTTAAATAGATCTGTGTGTCATCTGCATAAGAAAGGAACTGAAGCCCATGCTTTCCAATAATATCACCCATTATTTACATCTTTGTGTTAACCAGTGGTGTAGTCCTAAATCTGAAATTACTGGAACGTCAATTAAAATATAGATTTTTCTTAAACAAGTGATACAAATCCGCATTTTATGTGTACATTGAACTCGAGGTAACATTTAATAGGTAATGTAGGTGTCTTGCATGTGACTTTTAGGCTACTTTTGATTGGTGCTGCCAGATTGTGATTTTTTTGAGTCACATTTGAAAGCATCTAAAGAGGGTAATGATGTGTTTGTTGGTTTGGTTATTTTTATCATAAATGTTTTTTTCTATTCCTTTCGATTAAGGGTTCATCACTAGGTCAAGAGTATAAGTATATCACGTCAATCCCCCCCCCCCACCCCCCCATAAAAGTATGAATTGAACAAACGCTCAGTTATTTTTTTGTATTAGTCACCAATTTAAGAACTGTATCAGTACAATTAGAGTTGCTTTTAAATTTATTTTAAAGACCCCCCAGGACCTTCCACATTTGATCTCATCAGATAAAAAAACAGTGTACTGTACTGTAAATTGTGAGAAAAAAACAAGCAAAGCAGAATATAAATTAAAAAAAAAAAAAAAAAAAAAGTTTGTAACATTATTACTTACCTGTTTTTTCTTTTTAATTTGAATTAAATGTGTAGCTCTTATTTATGCTTTTGCAATATACATTACATTTAAGTGTGGTTTTTGGCTGGTTTAAAAAATACAGTTTGCCTACTTTTTGGCTGATTACTTCCAAAATTTGGTGGGTTGCGGGACACAGATTGCATGAACTGCATGGACGCACATTCCAACACGCTGGCGTCTCATTCCTACCCCACCAAATCGTAGCTTATACACCTTGTTTCCATGCACATTTACGTTGTTGCCCCAGGGTACAAAGTGCCACACTTTTGCTGTTTTCTTTGTCAGCATTTTTACAAGATAAAGTGTTAGGCTTCTTAAACTAGTACTGTAGTTTTCAATAGAAGCTCCTAATGTTCTCTTCATTGTATCACAAGGATGACTGAATCAGATAATTGTGTGTGACTCTTGACTCTGCAAGCATTTAAAATACGCGTCAGTTATCAGAGACTGATTCGGAGTGTACCATCAAAACTAGTATGCAAGGAACAGGACACTGATTTTTTTTGTTCCAAGTGGCAAGACGCAAAAAGACTAATTTCATTTCCCCATGGAAAAGATATCGCTTCACTGGTGCCATGACACCGAAAATAGAGAGGTCGGGCACCATGTAAGATTTTCATAACAAATTGGTAAAGATTCTTAAGTTAATCCTATAGAAAAAAGTACTGGAACAACGTTAACCATGAGACTTTCTGTACCTATATTTAGTGGTATATTAATTCACAGCAAACATTATGTGCCATGGAAGGGAGGAGGAGTGTCATTCAAATACATTTTTCCTATGGAATATAAACCCATTCTCATGCTGCACATGGACTCCCAAACTGGTGTAATTAAAACCCAGTATATGTACAACTCACTGCATTATGACAAAGGGAGTATAATGAAGAGCTAGTTAGGAGGGAGTGTATATATTATTATTATTATTATTATTATTATTATTATTATTATTATTATTATTATTATTATTAAATAAACAGCTCTATCTGTGTGATGTAAGGCCAGACTAAATCTAAAAAATTTAGGCACTCTCGAATGTTGCCAGTGTTAAAAATAAATAAATAAATAAATAAATAAAGGCAGGTAGGGTCGCTAACATTTCCTTCAAATCACAGTATAATGGTTGTTCAAAGTCGGGGCTTACTGTACCTCAAGCCCCACACAATAAAGATCTTGTAACTAGAGTAACGTGTATGCCTGCGGAGGAAAGCCTAGATCTTAAACTGACCCTTTCAGACCTGCTCAAGCAGAACTTGAAAGTGTATTTTCTTTAACAGTACTATTGTGAGTAGGGGTACACAGCCCACAAACCCCGTAGGGTATAATAACCTCTGTACTTCTTGATGGAATGCAGCATGAGAAAGCCCTGCTGAGGTTTCAAACAGATTCAGTTTTATTTATATTTTAGGCATATATACAAACCGCCAAACAAAAAATGCAGCAAGCAGTTCTGTAGGATGTTGCTAACTATTCAAACTAACAATTCACACAACCTGGGTGAGTATGAGAAATGCATGACTGGGGGTTAGCATGGGTTACAGTAATCATCTGATTAGTGTGCATACCCTTTTACAAATGTTAGAACAATCGGTGTGTGCTAATAGTTAACCAATAACATGCATATATTCTCCTAAAATGTGTAAAGGAGTGCACATAATTAGATAATTACGGTAACAGAAACTCTGCTTAACATTTTCAGGTTACAGATTATAGGGTTATCGAATGCCAATATCTACGTATGTGGGTAATGTCGGCCCAAGCATCCTACAAAGGGTATTCATTATACAAGGAGCGAGTGTTATACAAGAAATGCATGTTATATAAGAGATGCAGCCTGTTATACACAGCGGTGTGTTATACAGCAATTGAAAAAAATAGGCGTGCATCGTGGACTCCATCAAATCGGAGATAATGTGGAATTCAACTGATTATTCAAGCAGTGTTATACAGTGATGACTCTCTGTTTAATGATGGCAGTTCAGCAAGTGAGACATAGTTGGACTGGCTTAGTTAGAAGTCAAGGCTTTACATGGCAGTAATCCCTAAATGGCACAGGAGACACTGTACAGCTCTGACAGCAATGCATCATTTTTTTCCTGGTGGGTTTAGAACAACCCAAATGTCAATGTTGCTCTCCATCGACTTAAAAGGGCTCAGGGACTGGTATGTGGAGCCAATCCATTATTTATTCAAAAGATTAGTACCTGACAGTGCAGCTAATACGATATTAATAACCTAAGTCAGCACCACGTAAAAAGTGCTTTCACCTCTATAAAAAAGAGCAGGTGGAAACTTCCTCAAGGGGTCAATAATTACTTTTTTTTGTGCTCTTGTTCACGAAACATTGGAGTTTCTTTAAAACTGTGGGAAGCTCCCTGTGCAGGATTTTCTGCTCAACTGATCTACTGTGTTGTATTTGGGGAGGTGTTTTACATTCAGACTCCCCCTGCCCTTTTGTTTTTAAACCACTACCTGTTGGATTGTTATGTACACATTTGGTTCAGCATACATGTCAAGGTTTAAAGCAGATCCTACAGAATTCATATGAAATAAGTGTGGTTCTGTGCTCTGCTGGCACTCCAGCATTAGGAGCTGTACCAACAGTGCAATGGCACGTTGGAGTCTAGCTGTCTGAATGGAAGGTGTTATAAAATGCACCTGGCATCCTGCAATATGTAACGACTGAACAGCTGATTGCACTGGTTCGGCGTCATACGTTGTTTCGGTTCAAGTACAGTAACACATCATTCAGTCTCGGTTTGCAATTTAGAAATCTGCCTAAACATGAAAACTGATCAACTTTATGTAAAATTGTATTGGAATTGTGACCCTCTCGTTCATGTCAGTTCCCCAAATAAAACGCAGAGCTTAAATCACATCCCAGCAAGTATTTTGATCAAAAATACCAAACACTAGTAAAATTACAGTGACTAATCCATTCAGCTACTGATCTATAAGAAAATTTATTTTGTTACATATGTTTTGGGTAGACAACTATGTTAAAAAACAGTTTGTTACATGCTGCAGAAAATGCTGCCTTGGTTTTGTTACCCTGTCTCTTCATTTCACATGATCTATCACTGGTTCTTTTTCCTGTCACCAGGGGACAGTGGAAAGGGTAGAGTTATGTCTAACTGTGTGGCCTGAGAGGCTTCCTTTATTAAAACTGAAGTCCCCACACTACTGTACCTTCTATCATGGTTTCTCTGTATACCACTCTATTCTAGAATATAAAGCTAATATAAAACTCATTTTGCTTCATAAAATCGATTGAAACCTGCTGAATAATGTTACGTTAACATACTGAATTATATACCACTTTGTAGTTTTCCATATATATATATATATATATATATATATATATATATATATAATATATATTTATATATATATATATATATATATATATATATTACAATAATTTTTTATTTTGTGAATTACTTGATGATCAGCACCGTTTGTACTATGGAAGTACTGATGAAAGTAGAAGTGTCAGCTGGGACAGACTTAACATGCCGTTGATTTCAAATTAGCCAAACATTTTCCCAAATGTGTACACCCCCCCTCCAAAAAAGCAATTTGTATAAATAACTTGTTGTTATGTATACCTTACTAGTAAATGTAAAGTACTGCTTAATCCCAGATTATTATTTTAAAAATTGAATATATATGTTTTTGCTTGTGCTGTTTGAACACTGTTGTCTACAGCAGGTGGTTTAAACTTTTTTTTTTAATGTGGCAGCCTTACTTCATACATATAATTTAAAACAGATCAATTATAAATTAAAGAAGTGCGGGGAAGTACAGTGGGACTTCAAAATCAATTTATACTTTCTGGGCCTTTAAAAAAAAAAACAAAAAAAAAAAACGTGCCGGTAAATGCCTTGGACTGCATATGACCCAACATAAAAAGAGCTGCCATAAGCTGTATTTGAAAAATCCAGATCCAATTTTAGTTTCTAAGATATGGTAATTAATGTTTGCTGCATGGAAATATGAGTATGACTGCAAAGGCACCAACTTTAGCTCAATACAGTGCTAAATGGTGGTCTCATGAAGCTGCTGTAGTTATTAATTATTATTATTAATTAGTCAATTAGCAGACACTTTTATCCAAAGTGACTTACAGAGACCAGGGAGTGAACTATGCTGCTGCAGAGTCACTTACAATAAGACCTTGGTTGTACGTAAGACGAAGCACAAGAAGGTTAAATGACTTGCTTAGGGTCACACACAGTGTCAGTGGCTGAGCCGGAATTTGAAACGGGGACCTCCTTGTAGCAAATCCTTTTCTTTAACCACTGGACCTCCAAACCTCCTAACTCCTCCTAATAGTTAACAATCTAATCAAGATGGGCACTCAAGGTGAATGAATAGGACTGGATGTCAACACTTAATCTTTATGCATGAAAATATAAAAAACAATAAAACGGGTTAGTGAGAGTTTACAGTATCTTGTGAATGCAATATTTTTCTCTACAGGTAATTTATTCTGGCATTGTGTATTGACAGCTGGCACCTTCCTCAATCATCTGCAGGTGCACAATTAATGACTGTCACAACCCATCAGTACCAGGATGTCGTACTGTCATGAGCGTCATGAGTTATCTGAAGGTCTCAGGTCACATAAGATGGAGACTATAAAATTCTTGCAATTCGCCTGTCAGAAAATGCCAATTTCAGGACTTACAATTAATTGAACTAAATGCATGTCTTTACTTATTGCCACACTTAACTAAATTGGCTTTGCATCATTTAAATCACATTTCGAAACTGGAAGAACATTATATAAATTGTGCTTGTTGAGCATAAGCTGGTCAAGAGCAGGGGCAATGCTATATATAAGGAATGGAGTAATGGTGCACCAGTCAACCGTATCAAGAGCTCTGCATAACACTGGTCTGTATGGGAGGGTGGCAAGAAAAAAGCCGTTACTCAAAAAGTACCATCTGAAAGCACGTCTGGAGTTTACCAGAAAGCATGAGAGTGACCCAGCTGCGATGTGGGAAAAGGTTTTGTGATCAGTTGAGACCTAGATAGAGCTTTCTGGCTAAAACTCAAAGCACTATGTGTGGCGCAAACCTAACACTGCCCATGCCTCAAGACACACCATCCCTACAAGTATGGTGGTGGCAGCATCATGCTGTGGGGATGCTTCTCATCAGCAGGGACTGGGCATCTTGTTACAATTGAAGGAAGAATGGATGGAGCAAAATACAGGAAAATACTGCAAGAGAATCTGCTTCAGTCTGCTAAAAAACTGAAGCTTGGGAGGAAATTCACCTTTCAGCAGGACAATGATCCCAAGCACAAGGCCAAAGCAACATTGGAGTGGCTCAAGAACACAAAGTTGAATGTCCTACAGTGGCCCAGTCAAAGTCCTGATCTCAATCCCATTGAGAATCTGTGGCACTTTTTGAAAATTGCGGTCTACAAGCATCGTCCAACCAACTTGTACAACCTGGAGCAAATCTGCCAATCACTCCGACACTGTGTGCAAATGTGGTACATACCCAAAAGACTTAAAGGTGTTATTGCAGCGAAAGTTGGCTCTACCAAATATTAATGTGTGGGGGTTGAATACTTATGTAAGCAAAATATTTCATTTTATTTTTCTTAAAAATATTTCCCAACATAAAATCAATGTCACCTTACAATAATTGATTTTGAGTTTAAGTGTTTTAAAATAAAATATCGAATAGAACAAAATTTCAATAATTCAGTAATATGAGAGAATTGGTCAGGGGTCTGGATATTTTTGCAAGGCACTGTATATATATATATATATATATATATATATATATATATATATATATATATATATATATATATATACACACACACACAGTATTGTGCAAAAGTTTTAGGCAGGTGTGAAAAAATGCTGTAAAGTAAGAATGCTTTCAAAAATAGATATGGCAATAGATTATATTTATCAATTAACTAAATGCAAAGTGAGTGAACAGAAGAAAAATCTACATCAAATCAATATTTGATGTGACCACCCTTTGCCTTCAAAACAGCATCAATTCTTCTAGGTGCACTTGCACACAGTTTTTGAAGGAACTCGGCAGGTAGGTTGGCACAAACTTCCTCACATATTTAGCGTTGTACAAATGTCTCCCCAAAACTATATATTTTAAGCCTCTTAAAATAACTAGCCTTAATGTCTTTGAACAGAAGGTGTTAATTTTGACTCACTGCTAAAATTTGTTCTATGTACTCCATGCAGTGAAGCCAGACATGCCTTGGCAGCTGCATCCCAGTGTGTGAGCATGCCTGACTAATGGATGAGTGCCAGTCATTTGTGAATATTTTGAATGGAAACCAGTTAATCATATCTCCCCAGCTGCATAGGCAATTCAGATCAGCTTGACTGTTGTACAAATGCTGTTTGGAATAATGTCAGTTCTCACCAATAGGCTTCCCAGCTTTTTTTGTTCCCATGTTGCCTCTTAGAGAATATACAAATACAACTCTCCTGGGAGAGGTTGCCTTAAATATAGGTACATACTATAAAAACCGATTAAACACAATTTTTTTCTTCCCCCCTCATAAGAGAGCAAACTACAAGTTCAACTTTTATAATGACTATTTAAACGGGCTTATTTGATGTTGCTAAGTAACCACTTTGCAACAGAAACAGTTATTGGAGCGCTCTATGCTAAAGGCTGAGCAGAGGCTGCCATCCACAATGCAAACTGAAATATTTTTGCCTTTAATGTTTACAATGGTGAAGGACATATCAACCAAGCCATATAAAAACTGCCCTTTAGCAAACATTAGCAAGCTTGTCAAATTTGCAGATAACACAAAGCCTGGAGGCTTTCAGCCACCCAGGAAATCCAAAAAGATTTAGACGTCCTACAGAAATGGGCAGAAACGTGGCAAATGAAATTGAATGTCAACACATGTAAAATGTTACATGCCAGTCACAAAAATCCCAAAATGAGGGATACAGTATTAGAACAGGCCCATCAAGCGTGGTTTTGTAATAGACCCATCACTGTCAGCAAACAGACACTACCGGAAATCAATCAATAAGGAAAACAGAATGCTTGGGCAGCTATTCAAAGAAGTGTAGAGCACAAATCCAATGAGGTCATAATGAGGTTGTATAATGCACTGGTGAGACCACACTTAGAGTCTGTATCCAATTGTGGTCACCAAAGAACCAAGGAGAATCCAACGAAGAGCCACCAGAACAAAGAAGCATTATGGGGCCTTCACTGAAGACTATAAAATCTTAAAAGGAGTTAACTCTAGCCAATACTTTAAGAGAAGTACAATACAACCATGGTCAGAGGACACAGTTGGAAATTAAGTGGAGACCTAGGACAGAGGTAAGGACACTAGTTAAGCTGTCCTTGCATGAGTCTAATCTAATTCATCATTTGTGCTTTTTAGTACCTGTTTTTGTCTGCAGAATGAAATGATTTAGCTAAAAGTGCAAATGACTTTCCCCTTTAACATCTTGGCTTTGATACACTATATTGTATCCAAAGTGTTGCTGAAGCTGACATTCTGATCAGATTTCACCAGGTTTCAACTGAAAACAGAATTTAAACAGTGTTGTTGAGGTTCTGCAAAATATACATGTCATGAAAAGAATTATACTGTGACATTTCTTGGGCTTCTTTTTCAATTAAGCAACCCAACTACCAAGACACTTTTTTTTACTGCACTGTGCATTTGCCTGAATTGTTTTCTGAAACTTCAACACAATTTATAAGGCAGGGAGCAGTGATACAATACCACAGTACTGTATACAGTTTAATCCTTGAACAGCTAGACTATTAATATACCCTCTATTTAACATAATTGTATCTCTCCCTGGTCTATGTCCTGCTCTAGTACTATATTTCTACTATGCTACTGTAATATCAAACCCCTATGTAACACTAGCTTGACCAACAATCCTAAACCACACCAGCACCCTGAACATTCAAAGCGACTGACCCTAACCAACCTACACCAAACCTTTGTAAAATGGAAACTGTTGTTCAAAAGTAACGCAGCAGTATTTTTCCAAATTTTTTGGTGTTGTTTTTGTAAAATGTATGGTATAAAACTCGTAAAAGCTCAAATGTGAGCAAGCTTAATTGAGAGTTAATTAATCATACCCAATTTAATCTAATCTAATTTTGTATTATGCACACACACACACACAAACATATATATATATATATATACACACACACACACACACATATATATATATATATATATATATATATATATATATATACACACACACACACACACACACACACACACACACACACACACACACACACAGGTAGTGGACAAAAAAATAGAAACATCAATGTAAGGTCACCTAATAGGGTGTTGGGCCATTATGCGCTGTGGCAGAGTCTACCAGCCTCTGGAATTCTGCAGGAGGGATGCGGTACCATTCTTCCACGAAAAAGTAAATCAACTCATACCTGGTTGATGTCTCAGGCATCGTTCAGGAATATCCCATAAATGCTCGATTAGATTCAGATCTGGTGACTGAGAAGGTCATGACATATGGATAACATTAGTGTCGTGCTGCAACATGGGGTGAAGTTGATCATTCAGTACCATTAAGTAGCGATTAGCATTGACTTTGCCTTCTAAGGGAATGAGTGCACCCAAACCATCCCAGGAAAATGTGCCACACAACATTACAGAACCACCAGAACCCTTCACTGTTGGAACCAAGCACTCAGGGTTGTAGAATTCTTTAGGTTGGCGCCAGACGTGCATTCGTCCATTTGTCGAGAACATGGTGAAGGATGATTCATCTGACCATATTACATTTCTCCACTCCTCGGTAGTCCACTGCCTGTGCTCTTTGTACCACTGGACTAGCAAACGTGCATTGCCAGATGTGATGAACGGTTTGTGCAGTGCAACCCGACTATGGTATCCCGCTCTGTGGAGTTCTCGGCGGATCATTTTTGATGAAACTGGCTGCTCATGTCCCAGGTTGAAATATGCAGTCAATTGATCTGCAGTTGCTCGCCTGTTTTGCTTTGCACTTCGAATTAATGCACGGATATCACGATCCTGGAGTGTGCGCTTCCGCCCACTGTTGCCGTTTGCTGATGATGTCTTTCTCTCGGAGTTCCAAGCCGACATCACTTTAGACACCATTGCTCGTGAAACATCAACAAGTTGAGCTGTCTTGGTCACTGAAGCTCCTGCCAAACACGCCCCAACAATCATCCCTCTTTCAAAGTCACTGAGGTCTCCTCTTGCAGTCATGCTAGCCATAATTATAAGCAACCAGGTCTATCCAGCATTTTTATACAGTACACGACCTTAAGCATGCTGGGATGTTATTTGCTTAATTAACACCTGAGCCACACCTGTGTGGAAGCCCTTGCTTTCAATATACTTGGTGTCCCTCATTTACCCAGTTGTTTCCCAATTTTTTGTCCACTACCTGTATGTATTGTAAGCTTGCTTAAGTGTTATTCACCATAAGCAATGTGCATATTTCAACAATAATGTTAAGTAGGTACAATGCAAATTTCAATCCTGGCATTATACTTACTAGAAATGATGTTAATTACCATCTGAGTGTATTAAAAACATTGAGGTAAAGCTGCTACTGTTAATCTCAATGCCCATGAAGTATCTGGTCCAGAGTAGCTGCAATAATAGTCAGTCAACATACATCTTTTAATTAGAAAAGGCAAACGCTTTGTTTTATCTTTATGAGGTTTTAGACCTGGTGTATACATCCCAGATGTATATCGTATCCTTGATAACAGTAGCTTACTTCCCATAGATCAACATGGTTAAAACCCAAATGTAGTGACTAATTACAACAAGTATTTGTATCTCATTATTGACATACAAATTCCCGCATCTGGACATGTTGAAAAAAAAAAAAAAAAAACTCCAGCCTTCATGCAGCCTCACTCTCTTAAAACAGTTAAGCTATTCCCAGTATGAAAAGATGAGCAAACAGGGGGAGGGGCAGGTCTCAGTCAGAGGGTGTTCAAGCCAAGACTCTGATACAGAATTCTGTTAAACAGCCCCGTGATTGGCTGAGTCCCAAGCTTCCAGCATTATGTATGAGATGCTACTATGTAAACTATTAATTATGAGAATTAACACAAAATCTTCTTTGATTTCCAAAAGAAAAATGGGGAGGAGAGTTTGTTTATTTGAGTGATACTGATACAGCAAGTATCTATTGGCTCTAATGGCATGCTTCAATAGAGGCCATGTCCTCACAACAGGACAGGAAAGTAAAGCTTCTGTGGAGAATTTGTTCAGGGCAGGGACCAATGCTCCCGCTCTCCTCGGACAGATGCTAAGGAGACAGGACGGCAATTTGATGTCTTACCTGAAAGTAAGCCTCTCCAAACACATAGAAACTTCACACACCGTGCTAGGGTGTTGGTAGCTGGAGTAGGCCCAGATTATCCCCAGGCATTTGAGATTGCTATGCTACCTAAAGTAAAAATCCACCTAAACACCCTCATTTCTGGTAATTTTACAGCAAGAGGCGCATATATAATAACACACTGCTAACTGAGATTTGCAACACTCACTGCCAGACAGAAATAATCACGTAAGGATTTAGCAAGTTCTTTCTTTTATTACTAAATTCCATTCTAAAATCACAAACCCTGCTTTTACCTCTCAAATTCATCAAAACAGACTTTTTGGATCTGCTTGTTTCATTGCTAGGCACCATATGTATTTTTCAATTACCCTTATGGCTTTTACTGAGTTGCCTGTGCCATTGCACATTGATTCCCAGTAGTTTAGGTGGCTGACTATGCCTACATGTAAAAATAAAGGAAAGAAAAAAACATCTAGCCACCAGCTCCCATTCCATTAGAACACTCTTTTGATAATGTTTACTTTCTGACATTGTAACTGATCATGCTGTCCTTATTCTTTGAAGGTCTTTGTATTTTTTTTTTTTTGCATTGAGATTTAATACCTCTGCTGACCATGGTCAGTGCCTAATAAATAAAAAAAAGCAAACAAGTCCACACATAACCCACAAAGCTGAAGCTCTATGCCACATGGATTAGCTAATAAATAACAAAGGAGCAATTTATCAATCCAACTGTCTTAACCGCTGCTATTTTGTGTGCTTCTATTTCCAAAAGTTGGTGGCTCTTGTTGAGTTAGTTTGTGTTAAAAGGTCTAGTTCAGTGGGTAAGGTAGGCCCTCGAGACAGGACCTGCTCAAGCAGAACTTTAACAGACAAAGTTCACTCCCCCGAAGCAGTCATTTTGAAACCTGGTGGGAATCTGTTAGCCTTGGGTAACTACAAGTTATCAACAGCCTGTGGTTGAAATGGCACCTCTATATAACACTTTATTTCATGACCAATGTCTTTACCTGTCTTTTGATTGAAAGCACTTGGGCTGGATCCCTACATGGAGTAATTTTCCCCTGCCAACTCATATACACTGATTAACAAACTAGTCATTTTCCACTAGTATATGTTTTTACCTTGTTAAATGATGGTGTGATAGGAGGCTGCAGTGGAAATGCAAGATGCAGCCCTCTACCATTGGTTAGAGACTGGAAAGGAAGAGCCCTTGACATCCATACTCTGTTTTCTGCAATGCGAATGAACAGCATTCCCAGATATATTTGCATATTACAGTGTAGATTACTGCCCCTTTTTCAATAATGTACATTTCCTCTATTCAAAGACAGAGCAGAACAAGGCAATCTACCAAGCAAGGAATGATCTGCCAAGCAGGCCTAATACTAAACATGCCATTACAAACGTAATGACAGTGTCATTTACTTCTTACCTTGCCAGATATGCTGCTCTGGTTTACTACTTGCCATCCAGCTAAACCGATCAGATTTAACTCACTGGTTGCATTTTGCATGTTTTTGCAGATTTTCATTTAGTGTAATACTTTTCTGTTAGTCTCAATAAAGGGGACAGAATGCATTAACCTTCAGCAATACAAAGCCTCATTAAAAAAATTCAATTACATTTTTTTTAAAAGCACTAGTCACCTGTTTCTCACATACTTTGTCTAATTCAAAACACAATTTTCTCAAATGATGTAATTTTGTAAATATAACTTATTAGAAAATGTAAAATGACCACACTTCCATGCTACTAAGGGTCTGATGTAGAGATACATCCAAAGTGATCTGCAACTTCAAAACACCCATACTGCAGTGAAAATCAGTGTTTTGGGCACGCAAACCGCATTTAACAGCCATAAAGTGGGATTTAGCGGTCACAAAAAATGCGATGTATGTAAATAATGTTTTTCACCTGGCGTTACCAAATTACCACTTTGACATCATTAAGAGTATTGCTCTTAAGCTCACATATGCCGCAGTGCAAAACAATTGCCTGGCCACTAGGCAATTTGGAATTTGCAGCTGCAATTGTCAGCACTGTGCCTATCCTTACATCATCCCCTACTGTGAGCTATGACAGGATGGGGTTGGCAATGATTTCCATTACATGATAGTAGATGTTAAAACTTCATGCTGATTTGAACTTGGCTCTCTCCAAGATAAGCACCAACTAAGACGTACTTTACAGTAAACTAATGTGATCTGTGTTTCCTTCCATCTGATTATACAGATAGCCTTCTGCCTGGTGTTGATGGGTGAAGTGTATAAATCACGTGTGCATGCAAGTTTGGTAGGAAAAATTGTAAAGGTGTTTATTGTTAGTTATCACCTGCACCTGGAAAATTGTAAATTAGATGCGGGTGCAGGCTCTTTAAAGAAGGCAGTCGATTCACTAGGGGCTCACTTGTATATGTGTGTGTGTGTATATATATATACACACACACATACATACATACATACAGTCAACCTCAATTAATTTGACACCACACAGGGATGCCATTTAGTGTTGAATTATCCAAGGTGTTGAGCTAACCACGGGTACACATTAGCCATGGCATTAACATGCATATAAGTAACAGAACTCACACGTTTATACTTATTACAGATTTATTTTTAGTAAAATGTCCTTGTGAAAACAACTGAAAGAACTGCAGTGAATTAATCAATTGCAGTACACAGTACTGTACAAACTTGGTACAACTCATATAGTTCGATTGAAATAAGAATATAAAATAATCATAAAATAACTACAGCATTATTTTTGCAAAAACAATCCAACCACAAACTGTGCACAAACTGTTGACTATACTTTTAGGTATTGGCTGGTATTTGTGAAGGAAATTCATGGTTCAATTCATTTTAATATAAGCATTTTCCAGATATTTAATTCAGACTCTTGTCTGTATGTCATGCTGTGGGGAAAGGGTTGTTACTTCAAAGGTTGTAGATAAGGCACAGAACACAAACTGTGTTAACTCTTTGACGCTTGCCTTTCAAAATGCTATCTGATTGATTGTCTCCTAAGGTGTCATAAAACTTGCCAAGTGACAATGCAGTTGTAACATTGTTGTGTTAAAAGTTAGTTAAAATGCTTTAAGAATCATTTTAATTACATAACTTGTGGGCACAAGTTTAATAGTTATTTTAAGTAATTTTCCCAATAAATCTGAAGTGTTTATTGTGTTTTAAATGAATATTATAAACTAATAACTATTTTTGAATATTATCTTTTGATTGTATTATGATGTGTTTTATATGCTTGTAATCATAATTTTCTATAGAGAATGAAACTAAAATGTGTATGATTCTCCAATGAATGTAACTAAAGTTATACTGAATAGATATAAATGATAAATGTAAAATCCTTTGATAACAAAATAGGTGGATACATTCCATTTCTAACACGCCCTTTTTGTGTAACACGCAACTGTCTATCAAATACTGTGAACCAGTGGAAGGACCAACAAGGATTTGTTTACAGTACAAGGGAACGCCTACACATCGTGTTATTTAAACTCAAAACAAGGATTTTCACTCTCAGCTGGTCTCTCTTCTCTCTGGATTATCGCTGGATTCGCTCTTTCTTCAATCTCATCGCTCTCAACTCATCAAACTCCGAAGTTCTTCAACGAAGACGCAATGATGTGATCTTCAAAGCTGTCCCGGAGAAGATGGTCTGCCTCCGGAACTACAAAAGCTTTTTGCCTATAGTACAGACTTCACAGAGATGCTGCACAGCTAACTTCTACAGAGAGGATGGCCGTGTTAAGAAGACTTTGTTTTAAACATCGCAACAACAGAATAACTATCAAACTTATATTGTGTGTTTACAAGTAACTGAACTGAAGCCATGATATTGGTATCGTCACAATACGTAATGTTCATCTATCCAACTAGATGCTGAACATTATACATGCGTACTTGGAAGCTGGCACATGTAATAAATGTAATGCTTGACTGAACCGAACAATGCACGATGACCACAGAGCACATTAAGGATTTATTATGAACACTTAACAGTGCATTACTTTTCCTTGAATGTTTTAATTGGTTTCTTCTTTATACATGTTTTTTTAACTATGAAGCCTAACCTTTATTCTTCTTCATTTGAGAATATGAATAAATGTAATAATTTGGATTGTTAGGTTTATTTTTGTCTTATAACAAATATACAGTTATGATTGATTTGAAATATTTAAACATACATAATATTAATTGTTAATCTCTTTTCATCATGAATCTAGGGATAATTAAGCCAGAATCGTTAGTTCTTGTTGAGGTATTGTGTTTATTATGGTTAATAATTACATTATGAGCTATAATGGGTATTTTCTTTAATGGTAATTGGCGAGGACACAGTTGTGACATAAACCCTAGATATACACATACTGTCTAATTTGATGTTTTAAATAGCTAAAGTTAACAATATTGATTGTTTCGCTGACACTGTAACCAGACACTGTAACCAGTTGCACTTAGTAGTTGTGAATGAATGAATGAATGAACAATCCATCAGTCACGTGAAACAACAGTGTATTAAAAAGACTACCCACTAGTCTTTTTAATAGTTTTTAACACTTTGGTACTGGTAATACGTGTCAAGGTATGAGTAAAGTGTGGTGTTGAATAAAAACATCTGTCAAATTAAGCAAAGATGTCAAGTTATCCACCAGTTGAGTTAACCAAGGTTGACTGTATAATCTGGCTGATTAATCAACTAATGATTGATCAGGGATTAATTTTTTCACAGTTTAAATCGAGCAGAATTTATTTTTATTTTTTTCAAGTTATAAAATGTCACATATCTGCCCTGACTGCATACCAGCCTTGATCAAAGTTTCATGAACGTCAGTTGTGTGGACAGCGCCAATGCAAAAGGCTACAGCAAGTGTGTTTACAATTTTTTTTTTAAAAAAGAGAGATGTCTCTTTTCACTGCTGGAACGGGTGTTAATAAAATAGCACACGATTTCAGAATTGGTAAGAGTGCTGCTGTGACAGATAGAATGTCTGCATCGAGATAAAAAAAAAGTTAGCATCAGATGGGTGATGACATTCTTTTTTTTTTAAAGTGTATTACTTATTTAATGCTTAGACTTAAGAGCACACCATTTGAGCTAATGCAATGGGGCTGGGACTTGCTACATCTGTAGATAAAGAATACAGTACATGGTTTAAATGTGGCATTATGCAGCAAAATAGTAAGTTCTTCAAGGAAGTGATCAAGGAAGTGATCTTCTCCCAACTTGGGTGAATTTAAAGTTTGCTGTTAAAATTTGCTCCAGTTTGAAGGACGTGTATCCAAGGCTATCTCTTTATGTGGGTCATTTTTTTCAGAAAACATAGTTATCCCAAAAGGCTGTCACTGAATGTTCTGCAAGATGTAGCTTGTTGAACGGTCTTTTCCAATTGAATTCCATCGATCACACATTTGCATGCAAAGTAATTTCCACATGCACAATTGCCTTGTTCCACCTCATTTGCACCCAATTTAACTTCCTATCTGATGTATCACTTTTTTTTTTGTTGGTCTGTGGCCTAAATATTCTCACTTGCGTTTTCTCTGGAACACAGAAGTTTAGCCCCAGTGCATTTCCAAAGTAGCCAGGAGCATTCCCTTTTTTATTATTTCGATTTCTAGGGATCACCTTGTCAGTTATCTGATCCCTGATTTGAAAGTGCTTCTGAAGTAGTGGGCAGTATCAGATAGTGACGGCAAGTTCTAGTTTGATGGGATCCACTGTCCAACAGAAATAGAAATTCCAGCCACTGATTTGACATGCACGACAAAAAGAAATTGCCGAAAGAAAATGCATTCATTTTAGACATAGGAATTCTTTTCCAGATCCGTGTCCCTTTCCAGTGATAAAAAAAAAAAAAAAAACCCAGAGCTCTTGTTATAGGACAAACCTGCTATGTCACCCTGCCTTCCCAGCTGTTATTTGCAGTGGAAGTTGAGGCTACTTTTTTCAAAGCTCTCTTGCAGAAGGATGCAGAGGAAATCAAGGTTCCCTGTGTTCGGAATACTTTGTCTGTTTTGGGTGACATATCTCCCAAGGTATCTTATCATATTCTGGAGCACTCATTATAAATCATTACTTGGGACAGTAACATGCTACTTTTGGTGACTTGAAGTAACTTTTTTTTAAGGTCTGCACATATTGGTACTCAAATGTTAACTTCAGATTTATTAATGCAGTTGGTATGTACTATAAAAGTCTGAACAAATAATACCACCCACATATTCATTTGATGTCACCAGTCTACAATACATTTCCTTGATGTATTCCAAGGGACAAAGTTAC